>NC_134362.1:204566577-204866577 GCF_048569485.1 Anomaloglossus baeobatrachus
GACCCCCCCCATACAAAAAAATTAGTGTGGCGAAATAAAAAATACAGACAATAGTAAAAAAAAAAAAAATATGAGCGCCTGCCACTAAGACCAGTGCCAAACGTGAGAGCAATGCACGAGTCTCGCATCGCATCATCCACTGCAGTCTGGAAGCGAGCAACTGCGCTGGATAATGCGATGCAAGAGGGCAGGGCGGCAGATGAGAAAGAGCGCAGCGGATGGAAGATGGGAAAGGGCGCAGCAGGTGGAGGAGCGGCAGAGGATGGGAAAGGGCGCAGCGGATGGATGTGGGAAATGGCGCAGCGGATGGAGGAGCGGCAGAGGATGGGAAAGGGCGCAGTGGATGGAGGAGCGGCGGAGGATGGGGGGGAGGGAGGTGAGATGGGGATACCTACCTTACAGGATGATTAATACAAAGGACCGGCACTCCAAATCTTCTGAAATATTTTTGTAGTTTATTCCATCATAATATACAGGCGTAAATACGCGTTTCGGCTAATAGTGAGCCTTTTTCACATCTATGTATAAAAGGCTCACTATTAGCCGAAACGCGTATTTACGCCTGTATATTATGATGGAATAAACTACAAAAATATTTCAGAAGATTTGGAGTGCCGGTCCTTTGTATTAATTGTGCTGTGGATGCCTTCCTTGGACACGTGCACCTTGGAGGATTGTGTGCCGTCTGGAACTTCTGTTTCTACCTTACAGGATGGATCTAGGCAGCAGGATCACAGCAGACAGAAGAGGCAGCAGATGAAGGCGGCAACAGATTGAGGAGGGTGAGAGGGGGCAGTAGATGAAGAGGATGGGAGAGAGCAGGCAGCAGATCGGGGAGGGGGGCAGAGTCTGATAGGAGAGAGAGATGGCACATGGAGGAGGGGGGGCCCCGGGGGGAGGGTGGCCCCCAGAACATGGAGGGGGGAGGGTGGCTTGCAGCACATGTGGGGGGAGAATGGCTTGCAGCGTGCTGCAAGCCACCCTCCCCCCTCCATGTGCTGCAAGCCACCCTCCCCCCTCCATGTGCTGCAAGCCACCCTCCCCCCACATGTGCTGCAAGCCACCCTCCCCCCACATGTGGGGGGAGGGTGGCTTGCAGCACATGGAGGGATAGGAGGTGTAGTGGCGATGGAGAAGGAGCAGCCGATGAAGGAGGCGGCGGCCGCCGCCAATCGGGAACAGTGGGGGCCGATTCTGGGGCAGCAGCGGCTGAAAAAGGTGGGTGCGACGACGGCGGGGACAGTGGCGAGCGTGGCGGCGGGGACAGTGGCGAGAGTGGCGGCGGGGACAGTGGCGAGAGTGGCGGCGGGGACAGCGGTGGATCGGGAGCGGCGGCGGGGACAGTGGCGAGCGTGGAGGCGGGGACAGTGGTGGATCGGGAGCGGCGGCGGGGACAGTGGCGAGAGTGGCGGCGGGGACAGTGGTGAGAGTGGCGGCGGGGACAGTGGTGGATCAGGAGCGGCGGCGGGGACAGTGGCGAGCGTGGCGGCGGGGACAGCGGTGGATCGGGAGTGGCAGCGGGGACAGTGGCGAGCGTGGCGGCGGGGACAGTGGCGGCGGGGACAGCGGTGGATCGGGAGCAACGGCGGGGACAGTGGCGAGCGTGGCGGCGGGGACAGTGGCGAGCGTGGCGGCAGGGACAGTGGCGAGCGTGGCGGCGGTGGATCGGGAGCAGCGGCGGGAACAGTGGCGAGCGTGGCGGCGGGGACAGTGGTGAGCGTGGCGGCGGGGACAGCGGTGGATCGGGAGCAGCGGCGGGGACAGCGGTGGATCGGGAGCAGCGGCGGGGACAGTGGCGAGCGTGGCAGCGGGGACAGCGGTGGATCGGGAGCAGCGGCAGGGCGATCGGAGACAGCGGCGGGGCTGGCGGTGGCGATCGGAGCCGCGGCGGGGCTGGCAGTGGCGGGCGGTGCGATCGGAGACAGCGGCGGGGCTGGTGGTGGCGATCGGACCCGCGGAGGGGCTGGCGGTGGCAGGCGCGGGTGGCGGGCGCTGCGGGCGGGGCGATCGGAGACAGCGGCGGTGGCGGGCGGGGCGATCGGAGACAGCGGCGGGGCTGGCGGGGCGATCGGAGACAGCGGCGGGGCTGGCGGGGCGATCAGGGATAGGGGCGGGCGGCGGGGGCAGCAACTTACCGATGGGCACCCGCAGAGACCGCTCTCCTCGGCTTCCAGGGACGGTCACAGGCCCCAGATCCACATTGATTGGAGAAATCGGTCACAAGACCGGTCTCTCCAATCAGAGCTGGGGGCGGGTGAAGCACCGATCACCCAGCTCCAGCCAATGGCCAGTGCTACAGCAGCACTGATCAGGGCTGGATTTAAATGTTCCAGCCATTTTCAATGGCTGGAACATTACAGTGACTGTAATTGGCTGAGCGGCGTTTGTCAGCCAATCGCAGCCTCTGTAGGTTCGGGGAGGAGGCACCACCCCTCCTGAGGTCAAGCAGAGGTCCCCTCCTTCCCGAATCTACAGTTTAATCAAAGAAATTGGACTCCCCGGGGCTCCGGGACCGCGATTTCGCCATGACGTACTGGGTACGTCATGGGTCGTTTAGCACCATGTCACCGTGACGTACCCAGTACGTCAAAGGTCGTTAAGGGGTTAATATAAAAGCCAAACCAGAATCTCTATTTGTAGACACGTGTTTCGGGGTGTTGCCCCTCCTGAGTGCAAAGCAAGAGATTGGATTTGGCTTTATGAGACATCTATGACTAGGGTGTATGGAGCAACATCTATCCTTGGGAAGAGTAATGTGCCTAATATGCCAGTGTAAGGAGACTTGTAGGCTATGCAAATATGTAAATTGCCTTTTCAGAGAACAATAGTGCTGCCTATTGGATGTAACAATTCCAAAATACAATATTAACCTTTTAATGAGCCTTGCCACATGACTTAGGATAAAAGCCAAGCCAGAATCTCTATTTGTAGTCACATGTTTTGTGGTGTTACCCCTGTTCAGTGCAAAGCAAGAGATCGAATTTGGCTTTATGAGAGACCTATGAATGGGGTCTAAAAGGGTAACGTCTCTCCTTGTGGAGAGTAATGTGCCTTATATATGCCAGTATAAGGAAACTTGTAGGCCATGCAAATATGTAAATTGCCACTTCATAGAATGCTAGTGCCACCTATTGCAAGTAACAATTCAAAAATACAATACCAACCTTTTAACGAACCTTGCCACAAGACTAAAGGGTACTTTACATGTTGCGCCATCGCTATTGATAGATCGTCGGGGGGTCACGTCGTTAGCGACGCACATCCAGCGCCAGTAGCGACATTGCAGCGTGTGACACCAATGAGCGGCGATCAACGATCACAAATTCGTTCAAAAACGGTGATCGTTGACATGTCGCTCATTTCCTTAATATCGCTGCTGCCACAGGTATGATGTTGTTCGTCGCTCCTGCAGCACCACACATCATTATGTGTGACACCGCAGGAGCGACGAACATCTCCTTACCTGCGTCCACCGGCTATGCGGAAGGAAGGAGGTGGGCGGGATGTTACGTCCCGCTCATCTCCGCCCCTCCGCTTCTATTGGCTGGCTGCTTAGTGACGCCGCTATGACGCCGAACGCACCTCCCCCTTGAGGGAGGGATTGTTTGGCGGTCACTGACAAGGTATGTCACTGACAAGGTATGTGCATGTGACACTGCCGTAGCGATAATGTTCGCTACGGCAGCGAGCACCAAATGTCACACAAACGACGGGGTCGGGTGCTATCGCGCTCAACATCGCTAGTGATGTCGCAGCGTGTAAAAGAACCCTTAAGTATAAAAGCCAAACCAATATCTCCATTTGTAGACCACGTGTTTTGGGGTGTTGCAAAGCAAGAGTTCTGATTTGGCTTTATGAGAGACCTATGATTGGAGTGCAAATGGTAACGTCTCTCCTTGTGGAGAGGAATGTCCAAAATATGTCAGTGTAAGGATACTTGTAATGCTTCTTAGGAAAATTAAATATGCAAATTGCGTCTTCAGAGAATGCTAGTGCCGCCTATTGGACATAACAATTCGAAAAGACAATATCAACCTTTTAAAGAGCCTTGCCACGTGACTTAGGATAAAAGCCAAACCAATATCTCCATTTGTAGACATGTTTTGGAGTGTTGCCCCTCTTAAGTGCAAAGCAAGAGATCTGATTTGGCTTTATGAGAGACTTATAGCTGGGGTGTAAGGGGTAACATCTCTCCTTGTGGAGAGTAATGTGCCTAATATGCCAGTGTAAGGAGACTTGTAGACCATGCAATGCCCTTCTTGGAAATTAATTATGCAAATTGCCTCTTCAGAAAACTCTTGTGCCGTCTATTCGAAGTAACAATTCGAACAGACCATATCAATCTTTTACCGAGCCTTGCCACATGATGAAGGATAAAAGCCGAACCAGAATCTCTGTTTGTATACATGTGTTTTGTGGTGACACCCCTCTTCAGTGCAAAGCAAGAGATCGGATATGGCTTTATGAGAGACCTTTGACTGGTGTGTAAGGGATAACATCTCTCCTTTTGGAGAGTAACGTGCCTAATATGCCAGTGTAAGGAGACTTGTAAGCCATGCAGTGCTCTTCTGGGGAATTAAACCCTAGCACCACCTATTGGAAGTAACAATTCGAAAAGACAATATCAACCTTTTAACGAGCCTTGCCACATGACTTAGGATAAAAGCCAAACCAATGGCTTTATTTGAAGACATATTTTGGACTGTTGCCCCTCTTCAGTGCAGTGCAAGAGATCTGAATGTGACATTGTGACATTAAATATGTCTGCCAATGTGTTTGCATGCAAAAATCATCAAAAAAAGGAACTTTCTTGCAACTAGTGGCTCAGTGGTTAGCGGCACGGTGGCTCAGTGGTTAGCACTGCAGCCTTGCAGCGCTGGGGTCCTAGGTTCGAATCCCACCAAGGACACCATCTGCAAGGAGTTTGTATATTCTCCCCGTGTTTGCGTGGGTTTCCTCCGGGTACTCCGGTTTCCTCCCACACTCCAAAAAAAACCCAAAACATACAGATAGGGAATTTAGATTGTGAGCCCCAATGGGGACAGTGTTCCTGATGTATGTAAATATGTTAGCGCTATATAAAAATAAAAGATTTTTTTTCTGGTTGTGCTTTGTTTATTTTACAGACTAATGGCAAGTAAAAACAGACATGCGACCTTATAGCTCTGGCTCAGTATGGCTGTGTTCACCGGCCCTTAGAAACGCTCAGAATTATTAATCTATATCCATAGCGCAACACTTAATTCTGTTCCTTACTGCTGGGCTTTTAGAATTTTTGCTGCGTTTCCAGCACCCCCCACCCCAGTCATTTTATATATATTATTTATCTCCCTTGTACAAAGGTTTCGGCATTTATTAATGTTAAATAGTTGCTTTGCTGCACCCTAACTTGAGGGGACTGACAGAATTGATGCCACTCATCCTCAGCCCGGTGACAGCTTGCTGTTAGAGGACAGCTTGACTTTCTAATGCTTTTAATAAACCAACAGTAAACAGTCAAGTCTGAGGAGTACATTAATTTTTAAACCACAGCCGCGATGGTCACTAGTAACAGAGCAAAGTTTATCACATCATTTCGGAAGCATCATTCCTTTGTATTCAGTTTTTCCCCGTCAGATAATAATGACCTTGTCTGAAGAAGGAAGTCAGTTTATTGTCTGTTAAATATTTTCTTGTCTCGTTTATATATCCACATCATTAACATGAGGGATGATTTGGGACTGTGTGCTAATTAAGATTTTATTTAATGTTGTGCTCAAATAGAAAAGGTAAAAATAAATGAATGTAGCAAAATGTGTCTAGCCTGATGACAAATACCAAAAGAAGAACAAAGAAAAGTTGGAGAACTGCTAAAAAGGGGAAGATTTCACACGCAGTGCATCTAAGGATCCTTGCACATTGCATTTTGCGGTATCTGACGTTATCTTTATGGAGGATTTCTTGAACATTGTATAAACTAAAGCCCACTTTACACGTTGCAATTAGTTGTACAATCGCATTTGCGATGTGACACGCCCAGGTCGCATACGGGATCTATCAGATTTCACGTTGGTCGTTCATTTGCTGTCACACGAGCGTTAGTAGTCTATGTTAAATTGGTCAATTTTGTGTGCGATCCTTTAGATCATGTGTTCTGTGACGTATGCATTGAGCACCTTTTTTTTTTTTTATTTATTGACTTGCCAAGCGTGTGTAATGTGGGATGCGTTTTTACTATGTCATCTGCCATTCAGCTCTGCTACATGGCCGCTAACAGCAGACACAGACAGCCATGTAGCAGAGCTGAATGGCAGATGACAGCAGACACAGACAGAGCCGCACTGTCAGAATGAACTCGGGTGAACTTCACCCGACTTCATTGTGATGCTGCGGCTCTGTCTGTGTCGCGTCCTGATTAGCGGTCACCAGTGAAGACTCACCGGTGACCACTAATCCCCTGAGTAACTGAAGTTAGCAGCCCTCTCTCATATACTCACCGATCCCCGGCGCTGCACGGCATTCACACTGCTCCGGCGGCTTTTACTGTTTTGAAAAAGCCGGCCGCCCATTAAACAATTTCGTATTCCCTGCTTTCCCCGCCCACCAGCGCCTATGATTGGTTACAGTGAGACACGCCCCCACTCTGAGTGACAGGTGTCACACTGCACCCAATCACAGCAGCCGGTGGGCGTGTCTATACTGTGTAGTGAAATAAATAATTAAATAATTAAAAAAAACGGCGTGCGGTTCCCCCCATTTTTAAAACCAGCCAGATAAAGCCATACGGCTGAAGGCTGGTATTCTCAGGATGGGGAGCTCCACGTTATGGGGAGCCCCCCACCCTAACAATATCAGCCAACAGCCGCCCAGAATTGCCGCATACATTAGATGCGACAGTTCTGGGACTGTACCCGGCTCTTCCCGATTTACCCTGGTGCGTTGGCAAATCGGGGTAATAAGGAGTTATTGGGAGCCCATAGCTGCCAATAAGTCCTAGATTAATCATGTCAGGCGTCTATGAGACACCCTCCATGATTAATCTGTAAGTTACAGTAAATAAACACACACCCGAAAAAATCCTTTATTAGAAATAAAAACACACACATATACCCTGGTTCACCACTTTAATCAGCCCCAAAAAGCCCTCCTTGTCCGGCGTAATCCAGGATGATCCAGCGTCGCATCCAGCGCAGCTGCATGGAGGTGACCGGAGCCGCAGCAGACACAGTCGCTCCGGTCACCTCCACACAGCAAATGAACACAGCCGCGCGATCAGCTGCTGTCACTGAGGTTACCCGCGGCCACCGCTGCATCCACCGGTGGCCGCGGGTAACCTCAGTGACAGCAGCTGATCGCACGGCTGTCTTCATTTGCTGCATGGAGGTGACCGGAGCGGCGGTGTCTGCTGCGGCTCCGGTCACCTCCATGCAGCAGCGCTGGATGCGACGCTGGATCATCCTGGATTACGCCGGACAAGGAGGGCTTTTTGGGGCTGATTAAAGTGGTGAACCAGGGTATATGTGTGTGTTTTTATTTCTAATAAAGGATTTTTTCGGGTGTGTGTTTATTTACTGTAACTTCAGATTAATCATGGAGGGTGTCTCATAGACGCCTGACATGATTAATCTAGGACTTATTGGCAGCTATGGGCTCCCAATAACTCCTTATTACCCCGATTTGCCAACGCACCAGGGTAAATCGGGAAGAGCCGGGTACAGTCCCAGAACTGTCGCATCTAATGTATGCGGCAATTCTGGGCGGCTGTTGGCTGATATTGTTAGGGTGGGGGGCTCCCCATAACGTGGAGCTCCCCATCCTGAGAATACCAGCCTTCAGCCGTATGGCTTTATCTGGCTGGTTTTAAAAATGGGGGGAACCGCACGCCGTTTTTTTTAATTATTTAATTATTTATTTCACTACACAGTATAGACACGCCCACCGGCTGCTGTGATTGGGTGCAGTGTGACACCTGTCACTCAGAGTGGGGGCGTGTCTCACTGTAACCAATCATAGGCGCCGGTGGGCGGGGAAAGCAGGGAATACGAGATTGTTTAATGGGCGGCCGGCTTTTTCAAAACAGTAAAAGCCGCCGGAGCAGTGTGAATGCCGTGCAGCGCCAGGGATCGGGGATCGGTGAGTATATGAGAGAGGGGGATAGACTGACATGGACTGAGAGTGAGGGACAGAGATAGTGACGGACTGACAGAGATTAGTGCATGACAGACATTGTGAGGCGCTTCAGAACGCAGCTTTTTAGCTGCGCTCTGAAGCAGACCTTTTTTAAGCTGTGGTGCAGAGCGCACACCTGCGCACATAGCATCAGACAACAAAATCGTATGAGGGATGTCACACGTTACAATTGACTAGGTTCGTGCAACAAAACGCACAATTCTAGAGAATGATACGATGTGTTTGCGATCAACGGTTTTGCGTTCAATCCTGATCGCATGTAGCTGTCACACGCAGATACCTCACAAACGATGCCGGATGTGCGTCACTTACAACTTGACCCCAACGACGGATTGTGAGATATATTGAAGCGTGTGTAGCGGGTTTTAGGCCTTGTTCAGATATAAAAGGTTTTTTGGGCAGCTGAGAAAACACATAATATTTTTCATCATTGTTGGTGACCTGATATTCATCCATTTTTTGTTTATGTGTGTCCATTTTTCACAATATTGCAGCATCTTTTTGTCCTTGTATGAAAAAAAATTGCAAAAAATTATGTGGGGTCCCCCCTGTTTTTATAACCAGCCAAGGTAAAGCAGGCAGCTGGGGGCTGACATCATCAGGGTGGGAAGGTCCATGGTTATTTGGCCTCTCCCAGACTAAAAATAGCAGCCCACAGCCACCCCATAAATGGTGCATCACATTAGAGGAGGCAATTCTGGCCCTTTGCCCGGTTCTTCACAATTTCCCTGGTGCAGTGGCAATCGAGGTAATATTTTTTGAGGTTGATGTCAGCTGTGTAATGTCAGTTGATATCAAGCCCAGGGGTTAGTAATGGATACGCATCTATCAGACACCCTCATTATGAACACAGTAATCCAAAATAAAAAAATTAAAAAAAAAGCACACCTACAGAAAAAATATTTTATTTGAGTAAAGACTCCCCCCACTATCCCTCTTTCACCAATTTATTATCCAAAATATTTGTTGTTCTATCGTAGTTCACGATCCCGAATGCAGGTCTGGCAACTGAATAGCAGTAAAGTACAGCTATGGCGCTGGGTAGTGATGACAATTCTCATCAGAGCTGCAGGGTCTCACTGAACGCAGCATTGGGCCAAAATAACCATGCACCTTACCAGCCTGATCATACCAACCCACAGATGTCTGCTTTACCTTGTCTGGTTATAAAAATAGGCGGGAGAGCACCGTTTTTTTCTAATTATTTATTTGGTAAAAAAAAAGGCTAAAAACCTCAAGCAGTTCAAATATTGATTGTCCTTACCTGACTTCCCTGTACCCTTCTCTCCCTATGTCTACCCTAGACCTGACTATGCTATATATCTATGCAATTTTCTTTGAAGTTTACTCAAAAATTGTTAATAAATAAAAAAAAAAAAAAAAAACGTCTAAAAACAAACAAACACTCTTTAGTGCCACATGAAAGGTAATAAGTAAAGAAGCTGTGGCGAAAAAGCGCAAATAGGGTCTTGCCCCAATATGTGCGGGGGGGGGAGCAATACTGCTCACCAGATGGAGTTGTGAAAGTCACAACTACTGTAATCGCATGTGGAAATTGACCACGGCAGCAGCAACCCAAACGGCAGATATCAGAGAAAGGTAGAGACGGGTCTCAAATGATGTTTGATGTTGTCTTGTGCCTGACGGTCCTGAGGAAGGGAGCTGAGCTCCTGAAATGCGTAGACCTGTGCAAAAATAAAGATACATTAATCTGATCTTCTGAATGGTGATCATTGGTGCGGCATATGAAAACCCGTCTCTACCTTTCCTGAAAGGTACTTACATGAAAGGTAATAACGGATGAAAATGTACAATATATAATTACTGTAATAACAATGAAATACTGCTCCAATTTAAGCTTTCTCTCCTACATCAACTCTCCCTGAACTGCTTCTTGAGGACAGAGTGCCGACCATCGTGTCACCGGGTCTCATAAGACCCAATGACGCAATAAGGCCGGCTAATCACAACAATGCCAGTAGCCAAGATAGCTATGGCATTACTGTGTATGGCAAGAAATCCTCATATGTTTATTGTCCATCTAACAGCTGCAAAACATGCGGAGAAGGGACTCGAGCATGGTGCTCAAGCACCTGCAATACTTCATCAGGTAACGAGAGTACCCGAGCACCTGATGGTCAATTGACCTCAGAAGGTGGCTCCTCCGCTGAAACGAGTAGTCGTTACATTTTTGACACTGTCAGATTATTATTCAGCTACTGCTACGTTCTCAATTTTTAATAATTTTCAATATTTATTTTTTGCCTGCTCGCTGGACTTCTTTTTTCTCTTTGTTTTATTAGTTATAGACAAACCCTTTAAATGCTTAGCAGGACAAACTTGCAACAATAATGTCTGTAACAGATTATAGAAAATAAGCAAACAGCAGAATTGTGCTGGTCATTAACTTTAAAGGGGGGCTTTACACGCTACGATATCACTAGCAATATTGCTAGCGAGCGTACCCGCCCCCGTCGTTTGTGCATCACGGGCAAATCGCTGCCCGTGGCGAACAAAATCGCTAACACCCGTCACACATACTTACCTTCCTAGCGACGTCGCTGTGGGTGGCGAACCACCTCTTTGTTAAGGGGGAGGTTCGTGTGCCGTCACAGCGACGTCACACAGCGGCCGACCAATAGAAGCGGAGGGGCGGAGACCAGCCGCATTAACGACATGCCTACCTCGTTGTCGGAGGACGCAGGTAAGCTGTTGTTCGTCGTTCCCGGGATGTCACATAGCGATGTGTGCTGCCTCCGGAACGACGAACAACCTACGTCCAGAAGGAGGAACGACATTATGAAAATGAACGACGTGTCAACGATCAACGATTAGGTGAGTATTTTTGATAGTTGACACTTGTTCGTAGCTGTTACACGACGCCGGATGTGCGTCACAAATTCCGTGACCCAATGACATATCGTTAGATATGTCGTTGCGTGTAAAGCCCCCTTAAAGCTTATCTATAGGAGATAAAAAAAAAAAAAAAAGCTAGAGGTACTAGTCAGAGCCCCTTTCCAAGGTCTCCCTAGCACTGTATATTTGTCCTGTAAGCTTCTGGATACATTTTGTAGTCTATTAAAAGCAGTGCAAAACCAAAAAACACTCAACTACATTTACAGGGACATAGAACAGACACTTCCGAAAGATTATAATGCGTGAAAAATATCCAAATATTGGGGTATCCAGTGTCCGATTCATAAATTTCCTGCAAATTTAAATTACAGAGTTTATCCCCAAGTATCTGCTTCCCCTTCACACTATTTTATTTCATCTTCTGGCTTATGTATCATTCATCTGCGTTCTGTACTTTAATATCGGGTTTATTATATCCTGATTCGCTCTATATTGCCCGGCTTCCTGTTTTGCACATGGTTTATACATCCAACACAACGGTTAACCTGGTTGATTTCATTTCCAAGGTACAAGTAAGCTATGAAATAAATCATATTTTATCATACACAGGAAGCCTTTCAATAAGGAGCCGCAATGAGCCAATGATGCTTATTACGGAGGCACTGACAAATGACACGAGTTCATTCTAGTTATTTATCAAGTAAAGCCTGTGATTTCAGGAGACGCAACGAGAAGATGACTGAGTAACGTTTGACAAGGCTGGTTAAATACAATGAGATGGAATCTGTTTCCTCTGGAAATTAACTTACGGCTAATTCTTCGGAGTTTTCCATTTATTAATAATGTATTTATTGACTTAAGATATCTGCCACGACAAATGGCAGAATGCAATTTCTCAAAGTTTTCGAGCTTATAATTCAGTTGGGTTAGGAGCAACTGATCAATTTAGGAAGTTAAAGGGTATCATCTGTTATGGTTTGTTTAAGCATGTAGATATTGTATCGGGGCAGGCGATCAATCAAGCCGGCTGCATTATTTAGCACAAGGTGAAGTGTTAGTAGAGTTAGTAAGGGCTAAGCCTCCATCAGGGATATTAGAAAGGGACGCTGGGGAGACAGCTCCATCATCTGCTGACATCTGATGGACAGATAGATTGCTGGAAGATTAAACACTGCTAGATGAAAGTGGAATTTGTTACTTTGTGACATGACGGAAAAATGGTTACTAAAGAAAAACTATAGACTGTGCACACGAACTAGAGCGGTGTAGAAAGCTGGCGTACTCTCTGCCTCACACGGGTCGATTAGTATATCGAGTGTATCGACCTATAGAAGAAATAAAATCAATGAACCAAGGAAAAAAATATTCTGTCGGCCCCAAATCTTTTTAAAACTTCTTGGCTCCTGTTTCCTATTGATATCAGATGGGAGCTGCATCTAAAAGGCTAGAAATTTCAGCACAGATGTACCGTATTTTTTCGGATAGTAAAACGCATTTTTCCTCCCAAACATTTGGGAGGAAAATGAGGGATGCGTCTTTATAACTTGAATGTAGCTTACCGGGAAGTGGTGGACAGGGGTAGCAAGAGGCAGGGGCAATGTTGCGGGCTGCTGGCGCTGTGCTGGGGGCCGCTATGCTGGGGGCTGCTGGCGCTGTGCTGGGGGCCGCTATGCTGGGGGCTGCTAGCGCTGTGCTGGGGAAGTGGTGAGGCAGTGGCCATCCTTAGGTTGGCGGTGTGGCTTCAAATAATGGCGCCCAAAGTCAGCACGTGAGCAGATGGAGCTCTCAGCTCAAGATCTCATCTGCGCATGCGCCGACCTCCAGCCCAACAGCGGATTTAAGCAAAATGGTACCCGTAGGTGGTGCGTGCACAGATGAGATCTCAGCTTTTCATTGAGCCAATAGCTCAATCTGCGCACATGCTGACTCCGGCCGCCATTTCTTTGAAGCCCACACTGCTGACCTAAGGATGGCCCCTGACTCACTTCACCGCCCGCAGCACAGCAGCAGTTTCTGGATGTTGCCTGCCTCAAGCCGCCCGTAGTGAGCATCTGGGACACCCGCTGCACATGGCCCCTGCCTCCTGTGACCCCACTCCAGAACAGCTGTTGCCCCCCTCCAGTAAGACACCACCGAATTATAAGGTGGACCCCCCTTTTTTACTTTTTTTCTCTAAATATGGGGTGCGTCTTGTAATCCGGTGCGGTTTATAAACCGAAAAATATGGTACATGACATCACACAAAATACTGGCAGACTGACCAGAGGAGAAATGGTGATCAGAAATGTGTTCTATTTTAATCTGATCCCTTATCCTCTTCCCCTAAAAAAAAAATACTCTGATATTTAAATTTTTTAGCCATAAGAACATGCAAAAATGTTTGCAAAATATTAAATAAGGGCGACTAAACTATGATATTTTTTTACATATATTATTTATTTTATTTTTTATATATTATAATTCCAGTTGATCGGCAAGACCTCTACCGATTGCTCCAGTCCAGATCCAAATGATGAGTTTATGTGTGAACCTGACAAAATCATCTTTTACGCCCCGATTCATCATGGCTGACATTTTGCACACAAGTCTTAATGAAGGGTCCACTGGAATATGAAGTACCAAATACATTAAGAGGCCCATTCGTTAAGTATTTGGCGTATTTTTTCCGTTTTGTGAGTGTAAGGCGGGCTTTACACGTTGTGACATCGGTAACGATATATCGTCGGGGTCACGACGTTAGTGATGCACATCCGGTGCCGTTACAGACATCGCAGCGTGTAACACCAAGGAGCGACGATCACCGATCACAAAAACGTCAAAAATCGTTGATCGGTGACACGTCGCTCCATTCCATAATATCGTTACTGCTGCCGGTACGATGTTGTTTGTCGTTCCTGTAGCAGCACACATCGCTGTGTGTGACACCGCAGGAACGACAAACATCTCCTTCCCTGCGTCCACCGGCAATGCGGAAGGAAGGAGATGGGCGGAATGTTATGTCCCGCTCATCTCCGCCCCTCCGCTTCTATTGGCCGGCCGCTTAGTGACGTCGCGGTGACGCTGAACCCACCTCCCCCTTGAAGGAGATATTGTTCGGCGGTCATAGCAACGTCGCCAACCAGGTATGTGCCTGTGAAGCTGCTGTAGCGAAAATGTTCGCTACGGTAGCAATCACCACATATCGAATGTGCGACGGGGGCGGGTGCTATCGCGCTCAACATCGCTAGCAATTGCCCGCCTTAGGCTATGTGCACACGTTGCGTTTTTTCATGCGTTTCCGCAGCGTTTTGAACTGCAGCGTTGTAATGCAAAAATGCATGCGTTTTGATTTCCAAGCAAAGTCTATGGGAAATAGGCATATTTTGTGCGCACTATGCGTCCAAAAACGCAGCGTTTTTATGACAAAAATTTGTCAAAATCTCTGCGTTTGAAGAAGCAACATGTCAATTGTTTTGAGCGTTTTGGGAGCGTTTTGGTAACATTGAAGTCAATGAGAATTTTCAAAACGCATTCTAAATGTAAAACATTGCGTTTTACATGCATTTTTGATGCTTTTTTGTCAAAATTTAAGCATGCTTTTTATGCATTATAGTGAGGTCAAGAGGTTTCCTTTTGCCCTCACATCCAGCCAGACTTAAAATAAAGAGTCAAACAATACGTTCATTTTATTGTTAACATAAATATTAAATCTAAATAATTATTTTAGGAAAATTATCATTATAGTGTATGATTTTAAGCATGAAATGTTTTTTTCCTAGTGTTTGAATGATCAAACTTTATTTAGTAGTGTCTTTGTATTGAAAACGCATCCCATTTTAAGCACTGAAAATGCATGTTAAGCGCGTTCAAAAAGCGGCAAATACGCAATAAAAACGCATGCGTATTTCCTGCGTTTATGTGGTCAAAAACAAATTTGACAATGACAAATTCTGCCAGTTATAGAACGCAACGTGCGTACATAGCCTAAAGGAGCGGCTTCCTATAGACAGGAAAGTGAGGCAGGGACTCAGGAGCTTGTTCACACCAAAGTCTTTTATTGACCAAACACAAAACACTTTTCCACTGGAATGCCTTTCTGGAACACAGCCAGTTCAGACTAACCAAAGTCCTGGTCCACATCTGCACCGATGTAGGAATCTCGAGTGCAGGGTCATGCTCAAAGTGTCTGTACTGACTCCTGCACCGCTGTAGGAATCTCGGGTGCAGGGGTCTGCTAAGGCTGCTTTCACACCTCCGGTTTTTGCTATGCGGCACAATCCGGCACTTTGCAGGAAAATCGCAACCGTTTTTTTTTGCTGCCGGTTGCGATTTTCCTGCATAGATTTTAATTGGTGCCGCATTGTGCCGCATGGCCTTGCGTTCCATCCGGTTTTTGCCGCATGCGGCAGATTTAGCCGATGCGGCGGCCGGATGGAACGTTGCCTGGCACGTTTTTTTGTGCGGCAAAAAAAAAAACCGCATCGCGCCGCATTTGGCCGATGCGGCGCATTTTTCAATGCATGCCTATGGCGGCGCGATGCGGCAATAACCGCATCCGGCCGCCGCATGCGGTTTTTGCCACTGCGCATGCTCAGTAGCATGCCGCAAGCGGCAAAAACCGGACTGGCCGCAAAGGAAAAACTTATGCAAAGGATGCGGTGTTTTCACCGCATCCGTTGCATAGCTTGCACAGCCGGATTGAGCCGCAGAGCTCAAGCCGGATGTGTGAAAGTAGCCAGTGTCCAGGTCTCTCAGTTTTGGCCTGTGTTACTCCACACAGCACCTGCTGCTGCAGCAGTCTGGATCCCATCTGAGACATACCATGCTATGTACTGCAGGATTAAATGCAATTCCCCGGACATGAACCTGTGGCAAGACCCGGACTGAAGGCAGAGTTCCATCCCTCTGCAAGAACTACAGATGTCTCCAAAAATAAAAGCCCTAATAGGTTTACTTAAACAGAAATACTTGATCAAATATCTTGACCACGTTCACACTCTTACTTTGTGTTGCACTCACAGCGGTGCCTGGGGCTACAACACACTACAGAAGGTCTCAAAAGGTCTTGTGTCGCCCTGGGCAAGCCAGGGGACACAGATAACAACACCACTACACCCCACACTCCAGGTAGGCACACCTGCTAACCAGAAATCCTTGTTGCCTCCCTCCAGGAGTCTGTGATGCACACCAGGGGGTGGGCCAGGCGGTTGGCTCCGCCCACCAAGGAGCTCACAACTCTGGAGGCAGGAAGTTACCAGGCAGTCGAGTCAGAGACATGAAGGAGTGAACAGCAGAGTAGCCCGGGTAGGGCAAGAGTGCAGTCAGCTCAGGGACGAGCTTAAACAAACAAGAAGTGAAAGTGAAGGAAAGGAAAGTAGAAAAGGAGGAAAGCAAGAAGTGGTGACAGAGCAGAGAGAAGGAGAAGCCTGAGAGCCCAGCTGTGTGTAGGGCTAGAACAGCAAGGTCAGCGACGGCGGTGACTGTCCGGAGGGGGACCGTTTGGAAGTTCCTGGAAGGACCCCGTTGGCTGTGTGCCCGGTGGTCTGGAGCAGTGTTCCGAAGGACAGTCAGCACCAGGGCAGGGGCCTCTCGGACCCCGGCAAGGCTAGGAGTCGCCCAATTTGCCGAATCCGTCAGCGAAGGGGACGCAGATCCCCCAGCAACAAAGTCCCGATTGACGGCAACAGCCCGACCATTACCGGGGAGACACCGCCACCGCCAAGGCACCAGTTTCCCCAGGGCCAGCGCCTGCGGGCAAAGTGTAGAGCTCCTCCGGCCCAGATTGCAGTCGGGGAGCGGGTAACCGGAGGGAATCCACCGCTACCATCAGTCAAACAGGTGCAAGGAAGAGAGACGTCACCGTCACCTACCGGGAGTGCAGGTGCAACCGTCTGTGGGACCGTCCTACCAGCCGTTGGTTTACCGTACAAACTGTGTCCGTGTCTCAGGCTGAGTGAGTACCACAGTGCCGCAAGGCACAGCGCTGCCCCCGCGTCCCTGCGCCCTCCAGGCCCTACACTTTACATCTCTTCACCGGGCCCCGGGATCACCAACCCCTACCCACGGAGGGGCAACACAACACCTGGCTGCTCCCATCACCATCCCCGGGACCCTCACACCGAGCAGCGGTGGTGCCATCACCACAACCGTGGGTGGCGTCACGAACTATAATCCCAACAAACACCCCCCTTTTCACTCACGGGCGAGGAGTGTCGCTCGAGACACCCCGGGATCCGGCCCGCAGCTCGAGCCACCAGGAGCAACTGCCGGACCCGAGCAGAAGGGGTGAGCGCGGTGTGCTGACACCCTCCTCCCCGCCCGCGACAGTCTCCAAGCACATTTTGGGGGAAACATAGCGACCTTCACATATGACACCTGCCACAGTAAGAATTTCGTCAGGGACTGGATTACATCTCTGTTGTAATTTATGTTATTGGGGTTCGCTATTATCTGTGAATAATAAAACGGTCCAAATTTCATTCAGAAAAATTGGAAAAAGTTGGTATTCCATGTGTCACGTGAGTGTGTGATCTTTTTCTCACCTAGCATCCATATGACATGGGTTTTTTTTCCACAGCATGTCCAAAGTTCGATCCGATTATGGGATCGAACTCGAAAATACAAGTAAATAAGGCCATGGAAAACATTAAGGTGCCCTAAGATGATATCCAAGTGGAGTCCGATGTTCACGGACTGACAGAACCTACACCTTCTCCTCATCCAAAAAAATTGGATCCCATTCTGATAAAACTCTAGATCAGAGTGTGATTTGCATAATTGGCCCGATTCTCTCGGACCAGAGACTATACGGATGTCTGCACCTACACTTAGTTTCTGCAATTAATAGTGGTTTAAAGGGAACCTCTCACCAGTTTTTTGCCCTATAAGCTGCGGCCACCACAGACTTATAGGGCTCTTATATACTGCATTCTAACATGCTGTATATAAGAGCCCGGGCCGCTGTGTTGAACATAAAAAACACTTTATAATACTCACCTAAACTGGTCACTGCAGTGGATGTGGCTCAACTGAGCGTCTTGGTCCTCCGGTGTCGGCCATCTTTGTCACCGCCTCTGTCGTCCTTCTGAAGCCGTGGTGCATGACGCATCCGACGTCATACACACAATCGCCGGCATTCAGGTCCTGAGCAGGGCAGACAAAGTATTGTAGTGCGCCTACGCGGGACCGGCGAGTGTGTAGGATGTAGGCACGTCATGCACACAGGTTGCAGAAGGAGGATGAAGATGGCCGAAAGAGGAGGCGCTGGCACCAGAGGACGAAGACGCCCATTTGAGCCACATCCACCGAGGCGACCGGTTTAGATGAGTATTATAAAGTGTTTTTTACGTTCTACACAGCGGCCTGGGCCCTTATATACAGCATGTTAGAATGCTTTATATAAGAGCCCACTGGTGGTGGCTGCAGCTTATAGGGCAAAAAACTGGTGACAGGTTCCCTTTGAGCGGACACGACAATCAACAGCAGTGAACAGTTGCAATAACTTATGTAACGCCTGCCTGGATCCACATACTATATAAGGATAAGGCTGCACATCAAACTTAGATAATGGTATAATGCCTCAAGCATATGGAAAAATATTGGAATATACAATGAAAAATGCTACTTGCTAATTTGAACATGTGAATAATGAAATGCATACCTGCCATGAATATAGAGATATACCTTGACGAGGTCTTGGGGCTCAGTTACATTGATCAATGCGATTGCTAAATATTTCCTTTTTCCTAATATTCATGGCAGGTATGCATCGGCAGGCAATGACGTAGTCAGCAAACATAGCAGAGGTCAAATCCGGATCGGGCAGCGAGGTACAAAAACAGTAGGCAGGAGTGTAGTCAGAAAACACGCAGAAGTCAGCACACAGGAATCACGTAACAGGATCCAGGAAAATCAGAACTATCTCTGGCAGAGGTCAGCAGACCGGAGGGGAACTAAGAAGGGTGTGGTGTCTTCCCATTGGCTGTAGCTGAACGCTGGCAACTGTAGCTGGAAGACACACGCCACCCACAGACAACCAGTGGTACTGCAGATCCCAAGATAACCCAGCCCAGTGGATGATCGTAGCCTGCGCCCACCGGTGCCGCTGCACCATCCACGGCAGGAACACGGCGTCACCTGGCAATTGGAGCAGAAGTCGCTGGAGCAGAGTCCGGTGGCGACGTAACAACTTAATAGACAATATGAAAACTTTAGTTACCTTTTAAAACCTCTCAGAAATATAATAAATACAGTGTATACATAAGTCAATCATCTCTTTATATGTTGGGGCTGAACTGCAGGATACAGAAAGGCAAGAGCAGCAGGTTCCCCAAATAGCCATATGTACTGCAACAATAAAAAGGAGGAAATAATAATATCTTCCCTAAGTGTTCACATTTATGTATAAAATAGCAATTATTAGATTAGGCTTTTCTTAGCTGTACAAGGCTGCACATACATGTAGTGAGGATGAAACAACAAAAAAAAAAAAAAGTACAAACATGCCTCCTGTCTGCTTCCCCATAAATTGCATTGTTTCATTTATATAAAACTGGGGGTGGAATTGTGTTACTAGTCCTACGTGCAGTGTTTTTCTTGACCTTTTATTAGAATTGTTGCTAACGCCGATACGCTTTCTCCTCGCCAGCACCCAGAGGAATTATGAAAAATACGTTGTTGTTCCCCCCCCACCCCTCCCCTGGTTGTTTAGCCTGTATACACTTATTAGGCTCACAAATATAACGCCATTATAAAAATGAGAAACTGCTAGCGCTGCCAAAAAAAGCTGTCATGATGCTAAATTATTATATAAATATAAAAGAAGTATGTCTGTAAAATATTCACTCAATGAACATCCCAAGGTGATGATTCGGTGGTGTTGTTTTTATCCCTGGGAGATCCATTATACATCCATTCGGAGATGCCACATGTCAAGGCATGAATCAGACTTTTAATGCATGTGCGTTTTAAAAGCAGAAGTCATTTCCCCAATAGAACTCGCCATAAAAAGTGTAGAGATCCTCGCTTCTGTTTGGTGGGCATAATTTAATGTCTTCCTGATCACACTGCATCATAAGATATAAAACGCGCCGGGCCCTATGTACTTATTCACGATATATTACTAAAATCTATGCAAATTTTTCTTTTATCATGAGCCCAGTATTTTATAAGAAAGGTCAACAAAGTTTGAGAGAATTTGAAATATATTCCCTGTGTACTTATATTATAGTGGCAATATTCAATGTATACACATAGATCTTAATATTCATCGATTTATGTTTTTCCCGCGATATATATTGTTTTATTGGTGATAGTTAGTATGCTTGTTCTAACAAACGCTGCCAGCGCACCGGCTGATCTGCCTAGAATTATGGCGGCCGCCTTCATATCATGGGTATAAGAGCAAATATTTTTAATGCTCTCTTTTAGAAATAAATGATCCAGACCACTCAATATTGCTCATAAATTTAAGCGGTGTTGAAAAGAGGCACTCTGGGCCTAATGGTATTGTTTATTCATGGAAAATATATATTTTTTTTTTTCCTGGGGCTGATAATAAGCCATGAGCAATTCAGGGAATGGGATCCTGGAGCAAAGTCGGATCACTCACAGATTGGTAAAAAAAAAAAAAAAGCGTACCAAAGAAATGAGCCGGAGTGTATGTTGTGTATAAGTTTAAAGTGTAGGTGGATGTTCACACTGTGGACATTTAACAGACAAAACCGGACAGAAAAACAAAATGAGCACCTAGACTTTGCACTTACACCAACATATGCTCCGGCTCTTTTCTGGTTTCACTTTCACTTTTCTTGGACTTTGTCCATAATAAAGAACGATGGGGAGTGACAAATGGTGACAACAGGAGGCATCAAAGAAGACAATTCCAGTAAAAAAAAACTCTACTCATCTACTCACAAAAAGTTAGGGAATATTTGGCTTTCGGGCAAAATTTCTGGATAATTCTTAAATGCCCTCTAAACCCTTTCAGGTGAACATAATGTGACCTAAACTTTTGAATGTTCAATGCTTCAGGACTTTTTGCACAACTTGCTGTTCTCTAAGGCTACTTTCACACATCCGGTTTGAGCAGTGCGGCTCAATCCGGCTGTGAAAACTATGCAACGGATGCGGCGAAAACACCGCATCCGTTGCATAAGTTTTTACATGCGGCCGGTCCGGTTTTTTCCGGTTGCGGCATGCTACTGAGCATGCGCAGTGGAAAAAAATGCATGCGGCGACCGGATGCGTTTTTTTCCCGCATCGCGCCGCATCCGGCCTCCATAGGTATGCATTGAAAAATGCGCCGCAGCGGCCGGATGCGGCGCGATGCGGTGTTTTTTGCCGGAGCAAAAAACGTTGCAGGGAACGTTCGATCCGGCCGCGGCATCGGCTAAATCTGCCGCATGCGGCAAAAAACGGACCAAACGCAAGCCCCTGCGGCACAATACGGCACTAATGTAAGTCTATGCAAAAAAAAACGCAACCGGCGTTACAAAAGCCGGTTGCGGTTTTTCTGCAGAACGCCGTATTGTGCCGCAGAGCAAAAATCCGGATGTGTGAAAGTAGCCTAACAGGAAGGTTAATGGCAAAATTCACAACAGGTGTTTGATCCATCAATCGCCCAATAAATTTTAGGGTTCAACTAAAAGTAGCATCAACCAGCCCTCCTCATCACGCTGTTCACATTCTGACATCATGAGACCAATACGACACCAAACAATTGATCAGCAGTACCGCACAATTGCGAGGCTTTAAGCAGGATGTTCTCTGGTGGAAGTGTCCACTAAGCTTAGATGGTACAAAGTGTCACCAGCACATTGTACAGAGATACAGAGAGACTGGAAGAGTCACAGTAAAGCAAAGAAGTGGGCATCCTTTGCCACATCCCCCACTTATGACCTCTTCATTGTGAACAATGCCCTTTGGAACTGTATGCTGAATGCCACACAACTCCAGGCACATATAAAGGGAGGTGACAAGCCCCCAAGTGTCACGTCAGACCATTAAAAACCATTTACAATAAAGTGATCTGGGTGCTAGACGACCTGCAAGATACGTCACCGCACCACCAGGCACAGGCGTCATCTATGCTGGACGAGGGACCAGTGGGCTTCATCGCTGTTCACTAATGAAAATCGATTCACGCTGAGCAGAAATCATGGCTGCCAGCACTGTTGGAGACATCAAGGAGAACGCTATGCATAAGCCACTGTTGTTAGTAGACAAGTGTCGCGGGCGGAGGAGGGGACGCTGCGCTCTCCCACTGCTCGGGTCCGGCCGCTGCTGCCACTGCTCGGTGGTGGCTCGAGCGGTGGGCCGGATCCCGGGGACTCGAGCGGCGCTCCTCGCCCGTGAGTGAAAAGGGGATTTGATTGTGGGGAATTGGTTATTGTCCGTGACGCCACCCACGGTTGTGGTGAGATTGGTGACACCACCGCTGCTCTGGACGGGGATCCCGGGAGCGATGACAGGGAGCAGCTTTGATGTTAGTTCTCCCCTCCGTGGGTAGGGGGTTGGTTGTCCCGGGGCCCGGTGATGGGGTAGGGATGGATGGCAGGCGGGTTACGGGGCCTGGTGAGGTGCGGGGGCAGCGCTGTGTCGTACGGCACGGTGGTACTCACTCAGCCAATGATGAGGACACAGTTCTCGGTAAAACACACAGCTGGATGGACGGGTCCCACAGACGGCTGCGGTGTTGTTTCTCCCGGCAGGTTGATGGTGACTGCCTTTCCCTGCACCTATGTACTGTAATGGTTCCAATGGGTTCCCACCGGTAACCCGCTCCCCGGCTTGGATGTGGGCCGGAGAAGCCCCTTTTGCCCGCAGGCTCTGGCCCTGGGAACGGTAGCCTTGGCGGTGGCTGTGTTTCCCTCTCACGGTTGGACTGTTGCCTTCTGTCAGGACTTGGCTGCTGGGAAACCCAGGAGGTTCCCTTCGCTAACGAATTTGGCAAATTCACGGCGATTCCTAGCCTTGCCGGGGTCCGTAAGCTCCTGCTGGATGGTGCTGGCTTCTCTTTGCATACTGGTCCGGTACCGCCGGGCCACCGCCCGTCCACGGTCCTTACGGTTAGCTCCAATAGGCCACTCCTGCAGACGGTCACCACCGTCTGCCAACCTTGCTGATCTGTCCGGGCCACACACCCGGACCAACTTCAGGCTGCTCTACTACCGCTTTCCTTCCTTCCACTTTCCACTCTCAAACTCTATCTCTCTCCACTCCTCAACTCATCTGCTCACTTTTCCCGCCTCCAGGACTGTGTACTCCTCGGTGGGCGGGGCCAACCACCTGGTCCACCCCCCTGGTGTGAACATCAGCCCCTGGAGGAAGGCAACAAGGGTTTGTGTCTGACTTCAGTGTGCCTGACCGGGAGTGTGGGTGTCAGGTTTCCAGGTTTTCCAGTTCTCTTTTGACTGCCCTTGCCCTCGGTTAACATGGAGGTTACCGTTCTGTTGCCCTACTTCCTGTCCAGCAGCTTAAAAGGCCGCCTCCCAGCCCAGTCCAGTGCCTGAGTATACTGCCTGCTGTGTGCTCCTGCTGTGTTTGCTGCTTATTCCGGATTGCCTCGGGATTCCCCTAAAGGACTACCTACCGATTGTCTCAGGACTGTACCCGGCTCTTAAGGCTGTGCCCGGATTCCGTTTACCATCTTCGGTCAGCACTCCGCCTGGTTCTCTTTTGGTTCGTAACCATCCTGGATAAACATTTCCGTACGGACACTCATTGACTTTACCGCTTGCTCCTTATCCCGGCCGCTGCGCATTTAGGCCTTCCGGGGTAGATTGCCGGACAGTCCCTGTATAGGGGTTCGCTCCGGTGGTCTCCCTGGGGGAGTCCGGTGCGTGGTCCCGGGAATCCCCTGCGCGTCTATTCCGGAAAGTATTGTATGTGTTATTGTATTGTTGTGTTTGTTCTGTTTCTACCGTGGTGACATACTATAAAACATCTTGTACCCGGAACTCGTCTCTGATTGTCATTGCCCTACGCTATCGAAATCCTCAGAATATAGAATAAGTATTACATTATACTCAGGCCCTTTAGAGGATTTCGCTGGGGCAATGACTGAGACACGAGTAGATCAGCTGTTCTCCATGATTAACTCCCTGCAGCAGGAGATGGAGGTGGTGCAGACTAAGCTTAGAGATGTGGAGGCACAGCTGGGCCATGATCACCAGGTACTGGGTCCGGCTATACAGGATTTGCAAGTCAGAGTGGAGGCTCAGGAAGCCGTCCCCACTACGTCCGTACCAGCTGCCGGTATGCCTAGGTTACCCCCATTCCGTTTTAATGGTGATCGTAGTCAGTTCCGTGGATTTATTAACCAATGCATACTGTTTTTCGATGTACATGCTGAATATTACCGTTCTGACCGGTCAAAGGTGTTATGTATCATCATGTTATTAACCTCACGAGCACTGGCTTGGGCTAATCCGATGATAGAAAACCGGGACATCCGTTTAAATCACCTAGATGACTTTCTGAACGCAATGGCGCAGATGTTTGATGATCCGAATCGCCGTGCTACCGCTGAATCTGCTCTCCTTTCCTTACGTCAGGGAAAGCGCTCTGTCATTGAATACGCCACTGAGTTCAGGAGGTTAGTGGTAGACACCGACTGGGGAAACAATGCATTATTGTCCGTTTTCAGAAAGGGTTTGTCCGGTACCATCAAGGACGAGTTAGCCCGTTCCGAATCCCCAGGGGATTTTGACCTGTTTCTCCAGCACTGTGTGCGCATAGATACCCGTTTAACGGAACGTAGACAGGAAAAATGGGCAGCTATAAACCGTATAAATAATAATACATTTCCTTCCAGAGAACCGGCTTTCAGGACGCCACGGGAGGCTGAGGACGTTCCTATGCAAGTGGACTCTCTACAAAAGCGAGAGACCAACGAACGTCGTGAACACCGGCTCCGTGAGCGTTTGTGTTTCTACTGCGGTCAATCGGACCATTTTTTAATCGACTGCCCGAAACGTCCGAATCGCCCAAATAAGGTATTGGCAGCCATGGCAGAGTGTGATAACACGGACGCAGAGTCTGATATCTCTGAGGCAAGTGGACACTTGGATGCGGTATTTCCCTTGACGGTAATGTCTACCTCACCGAAGGACTCAGAAGGGAAATATACCCATTGTTCACTCCCCATTCAGATCCGGTGGGAGGGACAGCTAATTCCTACCTCTGCAATGATAGACTCTGGGGCAGGGGGAAATTTCATGGACTTTTCTTTTGCTAGTAAACACGGTATCCGGACTCAGCAAAGATCCTTACCGGTTACCATGGAGACGGTAGACGGATCTCCGTTAACATCTGGACCAGTGGATCGGGAAACAGTACCGCTAGAATGCGTGATGAAACCAGGTCAGCAGGAGACTCTTGTTTTCATGATGATCTCTTCTCCACATTTTCCGATTATTCTAGGTATTCCGTGGCTACGGTCTACAAATCCGGTCATCAATTGGGAAACTAAGGAGATATCCTTCCCACCGCAGAGTGATCCGGCCATTTGTCCAACTGTTCCGGTTCCGGTAACACCACATGCAGAAGGCACGGTACAGGTACCCGTTTTACCCTCGGTTTATCGTGACTTCGCTGACATATGCGACAAAAGAAAGGCCGATCGGCTTCCTCCGCATAGACCGTATGATTGCCCCATAGACTTACTCCCAGGGGCAGAAATCCCGTTTGGTCATGTTTACCCGTTGGCGGCACCTGAGCTAGAAGCCCTAAAGGAGTATATTGATGAAAGCCTGGCCAAGGGATTTATTCGCCCGTCTACCTCGCCCGCAGGGGCACCCATCTTTTTTGTGAAAAAGAAGGAGGGGACTCTGAGACCCTGTATTGACTACCGGGAACTGAATAAAATAACCATCCGGAACCGGTATCCGTTACCGTTGATTCCGGAGCTATTGGAGAGAGTCCAACAGGCAAAGATATTCACCAAATTGGACCTCCGTGGGGCATATAATCTGCTTCGTATACGTCCCGGAGACGAGTGGAAGACCGCGTTCCGATGTCGGTACGGACATTTTGAGTATTTAGTGATGCCTTTTGGACTTTGTAACGCTCCTGCGGCATTTCAACATCTAGTTAATGATATTTTCAGGGATATCATGGACCAATTCATGGTGATCTATCTGGATGATATTCTAATCTTTTCTGATTCTCTCCAGGAACACCAGGAGCACGTCAAGACCGTACTTACCCGGCTGAGGGACAACCACCTGTACATTAAACTGGAGAAATGTGAGTTCCACTGCTCACAAATACAATTCTTAGGTTATGTCATCTCTCCTCAGGGACTGAACATGGAATCTAGCAAGATACAAGCCATTCTCGACTGGCCGGAACCGGGAAACATCAAAGAGGTACAACGCTTTGTCGGTTTTGCCAACTTTTACCGACGCTTTATCCGTAACTTTTCAGAGATTGTTCGTCCCATCACCCTGTTGACTAAGAAAGGACAGAAGTTTGTATGGTCCGCCCAGGCTCAGGAAGCGTTCCATCGTCTCAAGGGATGTTTTACCTCAGCACCCATACTAGTGCATCCGAATCCCGCACTTCCCTTCATCGTGGAGGTCGACGCTTCCGACTACGCATTAGGGGCCATTCTTTCTCAAAGGACTGGGGACAAGAGTCTCCTGCATCCGTGTGCCTTCTTCTCCCGCAGGTTGTCCCCTGCGGAAAGGAACTACGACATTGCGGATAAGGAATTATTGGCGATTATTGCCGCCTTCAAGGAATGGAGACACCACTTACAGGGAGCCGCGCAGCAAGTGATAGTACTCACAGATCACCGTAATCTGGAATTTCTCAAGTCTGCCAGGTGCCTGTCTCCACGACAAGCCCGTTGGAGCCTATTTCTTAACCAATTCAATTTTGTTGTTACATACCGTCCAGGTTCACGTAATGGGAAAGCCGATGCCTTGTCCCGAATCCCTGCCGTGGACTCCGTGCCTGGAACCCCGTCGCAGACCGTGTTAACAGATGCCAATTTCGTTGGAGTAATCCAGGACCAGGACTTGTGGAAGGACATCAAGCTGGCCTATGATGGTGATGTATTTCTTGCTGCCCCCCCGAATGATGTAACTCTTGTTCTTCGGAATGGTGTGTGGTTAAGAGAACGACGCATTTATGTCCCGGAGGCCGTAAGACTTCGGGTTCTCAAGTTGGTTCATGACTCCGTGTTGGCCGGTCATAGGGGGGTACAGAAGACGCAGGAATTTCTGAGCCGGTTTTTCTGGTGGCCTACCTGTTTAAAGGACGTGAAGGACTATGTCCACTCATGTGTGGTTTGTGCCCGGTGCAAGGTCCCTCGTGTGGCTCCTACGGGACTCCTCCAACCGTTACCCGTGCCATCTCGCCCTTGGGGGTCTATCTCCATGGATTTTATTGTGGAGTTGCCGGTCTCAGGCGGGCATAATACCATTTTAGTGGTGGTGGATCAATTGACTAAAGCTGCTCACTTCATTCCGTGTACCGGTCTTCCCTCAGCCGCAGAGACAGTGGATTTGGTTGTCCAGAACGTATTCCGATTGCATGGGGTACCGGATGAGATCATCTCCGATCGGGGCGTGCAGTTCACGTCGAGATTCTGGAAGGGGTTTTGTACGGCACTCCAGATTGATGTCTGTTTGTCTTCTGCATACCATCCTCAGACAAATGGACAAACCGAACGGACGAATCAAACCCTGGAACAATATCTTCGCTGTTATGTCAGCCATCTCCAAGACGATTGGTTGAAGATGCTTCCGTTGGCGGAGTTCTCCTACAACAACACTCAGAGCAGCTCCACTAAGGTAACGCCCTTTTTCGCTAACCTGGGTTACCATCCGACTATTTTGCCTAGGTCACCGGTTGCGGTTTCGGTACCAGCGGTGGAGGACAGAGTGACAGAACTACGACAAAATCTGGAGGTTCTAAGGAACACCGTAGCTACGGCCCAGGAGCGTTACAAGAGGTCGGCGGACACTCACCGGAAACCGGCACCCATGTACAAGGTAGGGGACTCTGTATGGTTATCCACCAAAAACCTGAGATTGGGTGTTCCTTCGCAGAAACTGGGACAAAAATTCATCGGTCCGTTCAAAATCACCGGGATCGTGAGCCCTGTGGCCTGTCGGCTACGGTTACCGCACCATCTAAAGGTACACCCGGTCTTTCATGTGTCTCTCCTCAAACCCGTTTCCCCTAATACTTTTCATGGTCGTATTGTGCCTCCTCCTCCGCCTGTGATGGTCGACGGCGAGGAGCAGTTCGTGGTTGAGGACATTATTGACTCCCGGCTCCATCGTCGTCGGCTTCAGTATCTGGTACGTTGGCAGGGGTACGCCCCCGAGGACGATTCCTGGGAACCGGTGGGTAACATTCGGGCACCCCGGAAGATTGCTCAGTTTCATCGCCGGTACCCGGACAAACCTGGCCCTGATCCGTCCTGAGGCCGTCTCTGGGGGGGGGGAGTAATGTCAGGTTTCCAGGTTTTCCAGTTCTCTTTTGACTGCCCTTGCCCTCGGTTAACATGGAGGTTACCGTTCTGTTGCCCTACTTCCTGTCCAGCAGCTTAAAAGGCCGCCTCCCAGCCCAGTCCAGTGCCTGAGTATACTGCCTGCTGTGTGCTCCTGCTGTGTTTGCTGCTTATTCCGGATTGCCTCGGGATTCCCCTAAAGGACTACCTACCGATTGTCTCAGGACTGTACCCGGCTCTTAAGGCTGTGCCCGGATTCCGTTTACCATCTTCGGTCAGCACTCCGCCTGGTTCTCTTTTGGTTCGTAACCATCCTGGATAAACATTTCCGTACGGACACTCATTGACTTTACCGCTTGCTCCTTATCCCGGCCGCTGCGCATTTAGGCCTTCCGGGGTAGATTGCCGGACAGTCCCTGTATAGGGGTTCGCTCCGGTGGTCTCCCTGGGGGAGTCCGGTGCGTGGTCCCGGGAATCCCCTGCGCGTCTATTCCGGAAAGTATTGTATGTGTTATTGTATTGTTGTGTGTGTTCTGTTTCTACCGTGGTGACATACTATAAAACATCTTGTACCCGGAACTCGTCTCTGATTGTCATTGCCCTACGCTATCGAAATCCTCAGAATATAGAATAAGTATTACAGTGGGGTGTGTAGGTGTTGTTCTCTGTGGCCCCTGGCTTGTCCAGGGCGCCACACAAGCCTTTGGTGATGCAGGTTTGTCTAGCCAGTACAGAATGGCACTACACTTTGTGGTTGGTACAGTGACAAGCTTTTACTACTCGAATAACATCATTAATCCAGTCATTGTGCCTCTGCATGAACAACAACGACCTAATTTCATTTTGATGGACAACAATGCTCATTAGGGAACGGCTGCTGGAAACTGGGGGACCTCAAATGGAGCAGGCTGCACTTTCCCCACACCAGAATCCCATAGAAAACCTGTGGGATCAGTTGAGTTGATGTGTAGAGGCTTGTAACTCTGTTCCCCAGAACCTCAATGACCTGAGGGACACCCTTCAAGATGAGTGGGATGCCATGCCACCACAGACAATAACTCCACTTGTGAACAGCAGGAGACAAACTGTAATTGATGCTCAAGATTGGCTTTTTTTCGGGGAAGGGGGGGGGGCAATACCCATCCCTGTTGTTGGGTTCTGTTTCGATAAAAAAATTGTATGAGAAGATTAGGGATTCCCAATTTTCTCATCTCAAACAATTCTTATAAGTTTCACCCGAAAGCAAAATATCGCTAACTTTTTGTGAGTAGTGTGTAACATAAAACCAGAGGAACTGAGGGATATTAAGCAACTGCTAAAGCCTTTAGGGTATGTTCACAACACTGTGCTATGGTTTCTGACTTCAAAGATGAACACAGATGAAAATGCTGAAAGTCCAAAATTGCATGCTTTGGTCTCAGTTTGATAACCGACATCTAAGACTAGATTGGGTGAATGTCCCATTTTCCTTGGACATTTATTTAAAAACAATGCCATTAAAATGTTTAGAAAGAGCTTATAAATTCACTTATGACCACAGCTATCCTAGATTCCATAACTCACTGACACTTTGGGCAAAGTATTGCGTGATGTATGCCTCATTCTCTTCGTTAAAGAGGAGCAAACCCGAGGTTCGGTTTTTGAACGAAACACCAACTTAAAACAAACAGAGCTCACGTTCAGATGCTTTTAGTGCAAACTTAATTCACGCGAGCATCGCTACACTCAGGTACACTTGGTGCTCAGCCCTGTGCGGGCCTCTTGTAGTGTTTGAATGGCGCACACTGGTAACAACAGTGTGATCACATTTAGTGTGCAAACCCCCCCCCCCAAAAAAATGAAAAGGAAATTGAAAAAGCCGTCACCCTCCCCCTTAAGTGATCTGCTTATGGTTGGCTGTATGTGGACGGAGACTCAAAGTGCCAATATTTTCGAATGGGGTGCGGGCAAGTTTGGACCTGTGAGGGTTTTGTTTCATTGCGTCTCGTGAACCAAACCTCCAAAGGTTCGCTCATCTTTACTCACTATACCACTATCCAATGCCCACATAACACTACATATTAACCATTCAAACCACAATTAATCACAAAAGTAATGGATTGACAAGTTCCACTTTAACCGGATTGAGGACCATTGATAGACCGTCAAGACCCTGCCACTGCCCAGCAGAAATGCTTTCTTGGTGGAAGCACCGGAGCATCTGGTCCTCTAATTCTTTCTCTGACCATGTATACCATAATTTAGCTTTAATTCTGATTCTTTTTGTACATATCTATCTTGCATCCTTCTTTCGTTTGCTTCCTGAATGGATAGTGTTGTAGATGTAAGCTTTCACATACAACAGACATACATTTGCAAATGCACGCACATAAATCTAGCGGCTGTTAATCCGTTTATCCCACTATTTAATTATTTGCCTTTCTATAAATCTTCCTGTTTGTCCATCTCCCGATTTATCTCCGTTAATACAGTTAGTGCATTGTATTGCAGCACATCTCGCAAATCCAGATTCTTCGTTAATGGAATTAATTCAGCGTGATGTCAGCCTGCCTCATGGACGAGCCTTTCCCATTCCGATATCACCAACATTAAAGTCTTCATTTCAAACTTTCCTAGTTAACATTACAAAAGCTGCGGAGTCCCAGGGTTATAGCCTTTTCCCAGAAGTACTTAACTAATAGTCTAAAATCTGAAGAATCACTTTAATACTTCAATAAAAATAACCCAATTCAAAACATTTCCAAAGAAACAGTACTCTTTGCTCTAGGCTACCAAATAATGGCTGAAAGAAAGTATATCGCTTGTCACTTCTGATTTGAGGTTTGTGCCTCTGTGCCTTGAATGAGCGGCGAGTCTGGTAATAGAAAGTGGAGATATTAAGCCGCTAAAATAATGTGCAGCAGAAAAAATTAAACATATATATTCCATACACACGTATAGATTGTGTATACGCACAGATATAGATCATGTACATTTAGAATATTGTATAGCATTTTACCCTAATATTGCAATATTTTGTGCTTCACGTGTGTTATAAGTTTTTACTGCATTGAATTTTATTTTCATTGGGGTTTTTTTCCCACTTTTTAGAATATGTTTTGTTATTTGTGTTAGTTAAATGATGTGTACCATAAACATCAATTATCGCGTCTGATGATGAAATTAATGATTGCTGGTGGTCCAGATGCTTAGACCCCCAATGATCCATTTGAGTGAATGGACCTGTGAATACAAGTGGCCCTCACGGTCAATAGCACGGTCATGGTTCCACCTCCCCGTCCACATGGCTAGGGGGTGGAGCCTTCTGTCGGCCCTCACTTCCGGAGCTTGGATGCTTTAAATTCTGTCATCTCTGGTGAACCAGCGCCGGCTACAAGCTTAGCACTGCTTTGCCTGTGATTGCTGGTCCCTTTAAGTGTTTCCTGATCCGTTCTTTCCCTGTGCTCTGTCTGTGTTCAGTCCCACCTCCTTCCTTCCCACAATAGCCCCAGTCGTTCCCACTTCTCCTACCTCCCTACTCGGTTGCTTCCTCTGGTACTGACCTCGGCCTCACCTCGACCCCGCTTTTGCTCGTTCCTCCAGTCTTCCTTCTCACCGTACTGTGTATGACCTGGCCTGCCTGACCATCCCCCGCATGCCCCGTGGACTCTGTATTCTGGCTGACTCTGCAGGGCAGTGCTCCAGCACACACTGTGTGTCCACCTCCATGCTGACTCAACTCTGTGTAGTTTCTTTTCCTACAGGGCTCCAGCTCCCCCTGGTGGTAGCCTGACAAGCAAAGTGGCCGCACATGCATATCATTGCCTCGCTAACACAAGTGTGACACCACTTTCCAACCCGTCGTTCAGATCCCCGGCAACTGAAGACATATTAATATTTTCAAGCTCAGCAGAAGAAAAAAAATGGACTAACGAGATGGTGTAGAGCTCAGGACAGTGATTGGCAGCAGCGATTACTTGGGTAGTCAGGGACAAATACATGTCACTGGAATTAAAAGGGAATTTGTGGAATTTGTCTGATTTTATTCAATTTTTTCTCTTTGGTCATATTTTTCCTGATCTTAGGAAAACGTTTTGGTGCAAATGTTCGCAAAAAAAAAGCAAACTAGTGGTATAAACTTACACTTGACGATCTAAAGATGTACCAGATTTATCAGCGTGAACCACTTTGAAAAATCTGGACAGTATGGATAAATAAGCCCCATTGTATCTCTTGACAAGTTTGTTGACTATTTGCAATAGCCATCATCAGAATTGAATATACAAAAATACAATATAGACCCTCCCACTAAGAACCACAAGAGTAAAATATGCAAGATTACGACTTGGATCGGCTAAGGTAAAAGGGCTGATACAATCTTCAAGGAAGTGGGAAGAAAGCAGTAAGCGAGGGCTGATATGATAGTGTGATGGCAGGAAGATTATTGCAGTGTTATGCTCGCCGGGTGAGCAGAGATGTTTAGCAAACCCATTGGGACACAACACACAGAAAACCCAGAGGGGCTTGACTACGGACCTGAGCCTTGTCTTCTCCAGAGCTCCTAAAATTTAAGGGTGTTACGCTGCCGGTATGAGTCCGGGTGCCACTTGGGAAGACTGGTGCTGAGTACGCTGGCCCCAGGGGTACAGGAGTCACAGTCTCTGGCAGTAGGCTACAGCAGCAGAGGGTGTGGAGATACCGTCCAGGATGGATGGACGGACGGATGGTAGCAGCAGCAGTGGACAATACTTTGTGGCAGTGGGTATAGAGTGGCAGGGTAGTGGCTCGCAGCAGATAGGAGTAACTGCAGCAGCACTCTGTAATGCAAACAGATATCAGCAACAGAACTAGCAATGTATCAGCGGTAGCAGTACAGTGCTAGAGGACCTGAGAACTAGCAACAAATAAACTCATTGATAGGGCAGAGGTGCCTAAAGTACCTATGGCCTCCCAGTTAGCCTGTGAGGTACTTCCGGGTTAGGAGGACACTGGACCTTTTAAGAAAGGGGGCTTGACTGCAGGTGCGCAACACGGGAAGAAGCTGGAAGCCTGCAAGGTGTACAGACACTCCGGGAGGCAACAACATGGGACAGGGAAGGGACCACTGCAGCAGGATGCCTGGACAGGTGAGCAAACTGACATCCTCGCTGGGGAAGGGGAGCAGAAGAGTGCGAGGATGCTGGCATGGGCGTTGCAGGTTGTTGGCTTTTTTGAAGTAGTGAATTTTCAGATTAATGTTTGAAAGTTTCTGGTGGGGTTGACTGGTGGGGCAGCTGGTTCCAGAACATGCAGAAAGCACAGTAGAACTTCTGGGGAATAGTTACGTGAGGAGCAGATGGAATATAGTAAAAAAAAAACGTCCACTGAAGACTTGGATATGTTTGGAGATATAAAAAGATTACTGTAGAGAAGTATGCAGGGGACAGGTTAGGAATGGGCTTGTATGTCATGGTTAGTACTTTGACAAGAAGAGACAATTCATGTTTTTTTTTGGGTTGTCATACCAAATGAAGGTTCTTGATTCAATTATATAGGTAAATGGTTTTAATTCTACAACACGTTTCGATGCTAGACCAGTGTCTTTCTCAAGTGTAAAAACCAACTTCAGCTTCAAAATGCATTTTAGAATAAATAACTGTTTACTTATATCATTGGATCAAGGATCTCATTCGGTAGTGCGGTGAAAAAACGTGAATTGTCAACTATCCTGGTGGAGATCATCCCTCAACCATTATTGAGCCTTTATAGAAGTTGTGCCATCACAACTCTATCAGGAGAGCAGATACCTGGAATTATTACATCTTTTTATAAAGGTATCACTCTATTGTCTGGTACGCTCTGTTTCTCTACAGCTCGTATCCATGGTTAGTACTTTGAACTGAATTCCATGTGAGCAGTAAGTGAAGGAATTGGAAGCCATGCCTTGATCCGTGCACTTTAAATCAAGGTGGGCGATACATTTTTCTAAGGGTCCACATGAGAGACCGTAACTAGAATGGAGTGCCGAACCAATAGGCTGAAATTACTTATGCTGCAGATTAATATTAACTATAATTATTTTATATGGATATTAATTGCATCATTTAATGTTGAGCAGAATTAAGTATGTTGACATCCCCCTATATACTGCATGAACCCCCACTCATATTGATAACGAATCGATTAAGTGTACTTCTGATCATACTGGTAATGTATGGGTTAATTGCATTCCTGTCACTTCCTTTCTTTCTTTTATATAATGGAACCACCTGTATAATTTAACCACAGTGAGAACATTTTTTTCTTCTTACCTTTCTATTTACAGCATGAGCCCCCACATAGCCTTTGAAATACAGCATGAGCCTCCACATGTCCTCCTGAAAACAGTATGAGTCCCCACACAGCCTCCTAAATACAGCATGAGCCCCCACACAGCCTCCTATATACAGCATGAGCCCCCACACAGCCTCCTATATACAGCATGAGCCCCCACACAGCCTCCTATATACAGCATGAGCCCCCACACAGCCTCCTATATACAGTATGAGCCCCCACACAGCCTCCTATATACAGCATGAACCCCCACACAGCCTCCTATATACAGCATGAGCCCCCACACAGCCTCCTATATACAGCATGAGCCTCCACACAGTCTCCTAAATACAGCATGAGCCCCCACATAGCCTCCTAAATACAGCATGAGCCCCCACACAGCCTCCTATATACAGCATGAGCCCCCACACAGCCTCCTATATACAGCATGAACCCCCACACAGCCTCCTAAATACAGCATGAGCCCCCACACAGCCTCCTATATACAGCATGAGCCCCCACACAGCCTCCTATATACAGCATGAGCCCCCACACAGCCTCCTATATACAGCATGAGCCCCCACACAGCCTCCTATATACAGTATGAGCCCCCACACAGCCTCCTATATACAGCATGAACCCCCACACAGCCTCCTATATACAGCATGAGCCCCCACACAGCCTCCTATATACAGCATGAGCCTCCACACAGTCTCCTAAATACAGCATGAGCCCCCACATAGCCTTTGAAATACAGCATGAGCCTCCACATGTCCTCCTGAAAACAGTATGAGCCCCCACACAGCCTCCTAAATACAGCATGAGCCCCCACACAGCCTCCTATATACAGCATGAGCCCCCACACAGCCTCCTATATACAGCATGAGCCCCCACACAGCCTCCTATATACAGCATGAGCCCCACACAGTCTCCTAAATACAGCATGAGCCCCCACACAGCCTCCTATATACAGCATGAGCCACCACACAGTCTCCTATATACAGTATGAGCTCCCACACAGCCTCCTATATACAGTATGAGCCCCAACACAGTCTCCTAAATACAGCAGGAGCCCCCACATAGCCTCCTATATACAGCAGAAGCCCTCATATAGCCTCCTATATAGAGCAGGAGCCCCCACACAGCCTCCTATATACAGCATGAGCCCCCACATAGCCTCCTAAATACAGCATGAGCCCCCACATAGCCTCCTATATACAGCATGAGCCCCCACACAGCCTCCTATATACAGCATGAGCCCCCACATAGCCTCCTATATACAGCATGAGCCCCCACACAGCCTCCTATATACAGCATGAGCCCCACACAGCCTCCTAAATACAGCATGAGCCCCCACACAGCCTCCTATATACAGCATGAGCCGCCACACAGCCCCTATATACAGCATGAGCCCCCACACAGCCTCCTATATACAGTATGAGCCCCTACATAGCCCCTATATACAGCATGAGCCCCCACACAGCCTCCTAAATACAGCATGAGCCCCCACACAGCCTCCTATATACAGCATGAGCCGCCACACAGCCCCTATATACAGCATGAGCCCCCACACAGCCTCCTATATACAGCATGAGCCCCCACACAGCCTCCTATATACAGCATGAGCCCCACACAGCCTCCTAAATACAGCATGAGCCCCCACACAGCCTCCTATATACAGCATGAGCCGCCACACAGCCCCTATATACAGCATGAGCCCCCACATAGCCTCCTATATACAGCAGAAGCCCTCACATAGCCTCCTATATACAGCAGGAGCCCCCACACAGCCTCCTAAATACAGCATGAGCCCCCCACACCCTCCTAAATATAGCATGAGCCCTCAAACAGCCTCCTAAGTATAGCATGAGCCCCATATAGCCTCCAAAATACAGCATGAGCCCCATATAGCCTCCAAAATACAGCATGAGCCCCCACACAGCCTCCGAAATACAGCATGAGCCTCCACGTATCCTCCTGATCATAACATATCCCCTTGGCCAGGGAGGACGGAAAATAGAAAATCTAGATAGTATTTCTCTGCCGGATTTAAAAAAAAAAAATTTTTTAGTTCAAAAGAAAGAATAATTTGTTATCCCACACTGTAATGTCTTTATACTCTTTTGTGTCCTCCCCAGTCCAGGAGATGTGGTATGATCAGACCTTGTCCCTGTACGGTCAGACATGGCCATTACACATTACATAGCAGGGGCCCATTTCTAAGGTTAACTTTTTTTAATTTTAAATACATCCAACTGTGGAATTTATTACGGTAATTTTTCCAAGATCTATTGATTAAGGGCTAGGACACACAGAGTGGAATGCGCTTAAAAAAATAATAAATAAATAAATCTCATTCCACTAGGACCTATGTTACTCTATGGGGCTGTTCCCATCTGCGATTATTTTCTCAGACTTATTATTGGACCGAGAAACCAGTAGCAGCATGCTGTGGGTGGAATCTGATCTGTATTCACTCGCACCCATAAAAGTCTATGGGTGCGAATGAAACATTGCAGTGCACCTGGATGACACCGGAGTGCAGTGCGATAATCGCATCAGCTGGCAATGGAGGAGATAGGGAGATTAATCCCTCCCTCTCCTACGCAGCGCTCGCCATCTCCTCTGCAGCTGTGATCTGATCACAAAATTGGATCACAGTGGCATGACACTCTGCTCACACTCACAGCACAGCTGGAATCGGGGATCATTAGCATATCGCAACTGATGCACTCGTATCGGATGCCAAACACTCGTGTGGCCCCAGCCTTAAGTGAACTTTGCTGATGGGACAACCCCTTTCAGCTAGTTGTACAAGCGCCCAGCCGCCCCATTCATTGTCTACGGCACTGAGGTATAGATCATAATCAGTGAATAGACAATGATTAAAGGGTTTGGGTATAGAGATGAGCGGACCCGTGTAAGTTGGGATTCTGCATGCTCAGCAAGACTTGAGGTTTGGGTCCAGAACAGGACTTTATCTAATTGGAAGTCACCATATAGCAATTCAACTTTCTGTCCACGTATAGCCAGCCACAAACAAAACACTTCTGGGCAAGGGAGGGTGTTTTTGTTTTTTAGGGTACGGTTTCACTTGCGTATGACTCGTGCAAGTCTCACATCGGTATCACCCGGCAAGGCCGCGGACTCTCCTGACAGGAGCGGGTCGGCTGCATGTATTTCTATGCAGCTGAGGCGCTCGTGTCCAGAGAGCATCAGGCCATGCCCGGTGATACCGATGAGAGACTCACACGAATCATACAATAGTGGAACTCCGGCCTTACTCACTTCAACTGATAGCGCTGATTAGATGGTGCGAGTCATTAAAACACTAGAAGCATCTCGCACTGGGCTGAGCATCGAGCATACCTGAGCACAACGATGCTCACCCAAGTGGTTTTCATACATAAAGAACCTGAACACTGATTTTTTTTTTGTAAAGTCTGTGTTCAGTACGAACACCGAACTCTAAAGTTGGGGTCCACTCATCTCTAGTTGGGTTCATGCACAACCATCCAATTCAAACCAACTCCTCCTGACTCAAATCCAGAGGAGAAAGATGGACATAAGTGGAGGTGTGCCGCCCCCGTGCCAGCAGCCGGGCTGCTTGGATCCGGATCCTGCAGTGTGGCTTGAGGGATTCTACCGGACCCGGGGGGCGCGCGGACACTTCAAATAAAAGGGGACGTATTTGTACGGGATTTGCCGTAAACTGTTTGTGACGCCACCCACGGTGCGTGGTGAAGTATGGCACCACCGCTGCTGTTGCGGGGCTCCCGGGGGCGATGGGTTAACATCCAGCTGCCATCCCATCCGTGGGTAGGGATGGATGCCCCGGGACCCAATGTCTCTATGCTTGGGATGGTGATTGAAGGGGCCGGCGCACCAGGTCGGACCGGGGGATGTTAGGTTACTCACGGTTGAATAAATCACACAAGTCCAGTGGTAAACCAAGGTGCTGGTGGCCGGCCGCCGCGGTTGGGTGTATCTGGTCCCACACCCGGGCTGATGATCCATATCACTCTCCTCTGCACTCAGTGTGTGGTGTGTTGGACTTCCCGGTGTGAAACACGGGAGTCCGCTCCCGGTCCTTTTTGTTGGGAGCCTTGCACGCTGACCCTTGGGATCTACCGGGCCCTGGTGGATGCCCTATCCCTCTCGGTGGGTGGTTGTCTGCTTTTTGGACTTTGGTTGGGACAGGACCTATAATCCTGCCCTCAATTGGTTAATTAGCTAGGCCATTGGTTCCGGTCCTGGCTTCAGGGTTCAAGTACCCCCTCTGTGCACGGTTTCCGGGTCGGTTCTCCGGTGTCGGTACCGGCGGGCTCCAACCCTGTCCCGGTCCACCTTGGATCTCTACGGCAGCCGTCTTCCCGTCTCCTGCTAAATACGGACCACCGTCTGCCACCTAGCCAGTACGCCGGGGCTCCAACCCCGACGCCTTTCCTTTCTGACTCCGCACTTCACTGGAGCTACACTGCTCCCCTTGAACTTCACCTCCTCACCACTCAACTCCAAACTTTACTTAACTCCCAGTCTTTCCCGCCCCGGGTTCTCCAGACCCCTAGGTGGGCGTTTCTCATCCGCCTGGTCCTGCCCACTGGTGTGTCCTTCCTACCCTAAGGGGGGTGGCTAGGGTTTCAGGTCGGCTGTATGTAACCCTGTCTGGGAAGATGTTGTGCGGGGGCCTACCTGTGTGACTACCTGGTTTTGCCAGGGCGTCACAGATAACAATGAATAGGTGACAGTTTTTAGAGACTGGAATACCCCTGTGTCAGGAACCACCGGGGGGGGTCACTCAGAAATCCCCCGCGCTGGCTACCAGTACGTCACAATCGGGGGGTAACAAGTGGGGGTCACCCCTCCTTTATACCTCCCGACCGACAGACAGAGCACGTGACGCGCTCTCTAGCGCCCCTCTTATAGTCAGGCCAATTATGGAATTGCCCGACAATAAGCAAGGAGGCCGTTATACTACTTATGCCGATTATTGAAGGGTCCCCGGTGAGAGTAAGGTATATATTCCCCCGACCTCCGCGGGCGGAATATATAATATCTTCCCGAATCTCACTGGCCTCCCCACAATAATCCTTGGCACAACTCGCTGCCACCAACCGCTTCACGGTAACTATTAGCCGAACACACAGACGTGGGATTCAAGATCGAGATAACAGAACAGCCCAGGATTAATTATATAATTTAATCGCCTAAAGCACACTAGAAACTACAATATATACAATAGGGAATCTACAGAATATACAGTTATGTCAGAGTACAGTTACAGATAAAGCATGGGTTACAAACAGGTATACAATTACATCAGTTACCTTGTGTGTCTGGCCACAGGGGGGCGCTGTAGACCAGGTTTCCAGGAACTCTCTCACAGGTCTGTCCCAACCAGGCCCCCGAGCAGAAGAACGCTGGAAAATGGCCGAAGTAGGGTTATCAACCTGGGCAGATCCAGGTCCCCTCCTACCTTAGTGACCTCACAGGGAAGCACTGCCACTCCCCCTGCATGGATCAGAATTATCCAGCAAAGGGGATTTTGGCTATAACTTTGACTGGGAGCGTCGTAGGCGGACGCCAATGCTCTCATTGTGACAGTTATGAATTTAGCTACAGAACGAGGGGACTCATGACCTGTCTGCCAGTTCCCCATTGGCTGATATCACGCCTGGGGCATTTCCCAAGCTCCCCCTTCCATAAAAAAGGTGTGCCAGCATCGTCCGCCTGCGCAAACACCATTTTTATGGTTGCCATATTTATCGGAGATATGGCTTGCGAGATATGAACCATTTTTTACTGGAGTCGTTCTGTCTGGCTACTTCCAAGCCTTGCTAATGAGATACAACTCTTGTTACAGGGTGACGGCAGGGAGCCATCCTGTGTCCATTGTCCGCACATCATCTCATCTCCATATCAGAGGAGATGGCTGTTGGAGGTGTAAGTGGGATGTGACACCTTCACAGATGCTGGACATTTGAGCACAAGAAGGGAGGGGGGCACTGCCAGGGAGTGATGAGAGCAATTATGACTTCTAGTCATAATTCCTCTTCATATCCCAGGATTTACCTCACACCTCCCCCCTTTTGAGGGCGCTAGGGGGCAGCACACTCCGGTGTTCCCCCGTGCGCCCGTCCGCGACCTCTCCTTGTCGGGACAGCCCGTCTGCGTTACCGTGGTCACGGCCCCTTTTGTGGCGAATGGTGAAGTCGTAGTGCTGGAGCGCAAGGCTCCATCGCAACAATCGCCCATTCGTCCCAGAGACGGTGTGCAACCAGCTGAGGGGATTGTGGTCCGTCTCCACGATGAAGTGGCGCCCGTATAGATAGGGTTGCAGACGCTGCAGGGCCCACACTATGGCCAGGCACTCCTTCTCCATTGTAGAATAGGCCACTTCCCTTGGTAACAGCTTCCTGCTCAGGTACAAGACTGGGTGCTCTTGGCTCGCAGAGTCCACCTGGCTGAGCACCGCACCGAGGCCGAAGTCACTGGCGTCGGTCTGTACTACAAACGGCCGCGTGAAGTCGGCTGCCTGTAGCACGGGCGGGCTGGACAGGGCGTCCTTTAGGGCCCGGAAGGCTGTCTCGCAGTCCACTGTCCAATCGACTGCAGAGGGCAGCTTCTTCTTGGTGAGGTCCGTCAAGGGCTTTGCCAGGCTACTATAGCATGGAACAAACCTCCTATAGTACCCAGCGGTCCCCAAGAAGGACATCACCTGCTTCTTGGTCCTGGGGGTGGGCCAGGATGCGATGGCCTCCACTTTCTCAGGCTCGGGCTTCAGCGTTCCCCCACCTACCCGGTGACCGAGGTACTGGACCTCGCTCATGGCCAGCTGACACTTTCCCGGCTTGATGGTCAAACCTGCCCGGTGGATCCGCCTGAGCACCTGTGCTAGATGCTCTAGGTGGTCCTCCCAGGTGGGACTGAAGACGGCAATGTCATCCAGGTACGCGGCCGCGTACCCTTCAAGTCCCTTGAGCAGGGTGTTGACCATCCGCTGGAAAGTGGCAGGGGCATTCCTCATCCCGAATGGCATCACCGTGGACTCGTACAGTCCAAATGGGGTAATAAAGGCAGAGCGTTCCCTGGCCTTGCGAGTCAGGGGGATCTGCCAATATCCCCGGCTCAGATCCATGATGGTCAGGTACTGAGCCCCGGCCAACTGATCGAGCAGGTCATCGATGCGTGGCATTGGGTACGCATCGGCGACCGTGACCGCATTGAGCCCCCTGTAGTCCACGCAGAACCGAGTGGTTCGGTCCTTCTTAGGGACGAGGACTACAGGCGAGGCCCAAGCGCTGTTGGATGCCTGGATCACCCCCAGGTTCAGCATCTCGTCAATCTCCTGGCGCATGTGTTGCTGCACCTCCAGGGAGACCCGATATGCTGAACGCCGGATCGGGGGATGATCCCCAGTGTCCACGTGATGGACAGCCAAGTCAGTCCTTCCGGGCTGGTTGGTAAACAACCCCCGGAAGGGGTGTAGGGTGGCCCACAGCTGGGACCGTTGGTCCTCCAAGAGCTGGTGGCCAACCCCCACATCCTCAATGGATCCGCCTGCCCTAACCTGGGCTAGCATATCCAAGAGGGTTTCCGCTTCTCCCTCCTAGGGCAGGTTGCACACAGGGAGTGCACATGCCTCCCGCTCATGATGTGCCTTCATCATGTTCACATGGAAGGGCTTCCGCCTTCCACGGGCAGGGTCCAGGGTGACCAGGTACGTCACAGGGTTGAGCTGCTGGTACACGAGGTATGGGCCTTCCCAGGCTGCCTGAAGCTTGTCCTGTGGTACGGGGACCAGTACCCACACCTCTTGACCCACTTGGTAGGTCCTCTCACAAGCGTTCTGGTCGTACCAACGCTTCTGATCGGCCTGGGCTTGAGCCATATTGTCGTGTACCAGTTGCGTCAAGGCCTGCATTTTGTCCCGGAAGCGCATGACATACTCGATGACCGACACTCCAGGGGTGGCCAAATCCCCTTCCCAAGCCTCTTTCACCAGAGCCAGGGGGCCCCGCACACGTCGCCCGTACAGGAGCTCAAACGGTGAGAATCCTGTTGAGGCCTGTGGAACCTCCCGGTAAGCAAATAACAGGTGTGGGAGATACCGCTCCCAGTCACGCCCGTGGGAGTCGACCAACATCTTAAGCATCTGCTTTAAGGTGCCATTGAACCGCTCGCACAGGCCATTAGTCTGTGGATGGTACGGGCTGGCCACCAGATGTCGCACCTGGACTTGCTTACAGAGGGCCTCCATCAGCTGGGACATGAATTGGGTCCCCCGGTCAGTGAGCATTTCCTGGGGAAAACCCACTCGGGAGAAAATCTCCAGCAATGCGGTGGCCACCTTGTCAGCCCGAATGGACGACAAGGCCACTGCTTCTGGGTACCGGGTGGCATAGTCCACTACCGTCAGTATGAAGCGTTTCCCGGAGCTGCTGGGGATGGCCAGCGGGCCGACCAGATCCACAGCCACCCTCCTGAAAGGCTCATCGATGATTGGCAGAGATACCAGTGGGGCTTTGGGGCGTGGCCCCGCCTTCCCCACTCTCTGACAGGTTTCACACGAACGGCAGTAGGCAGCCACATCGGCCCCCATTTTTGGCCAGTAGAAATGCTGGTTTAACCTGGCCTTGGTCTTAGCGATCCCTAGGTGTCCGGCCATCGGAATCTCATGTGCGATCCGCAACAACTCCGTCCGGAACGGATAGGGTACCACCAACTGTCGGTCCCTGGGCCACGCCTCCGGTGAACCCTGCTGGACCGTGGCCCGGTACAGCCGTCCTTGGTCCCAGACCACTCGCTCCGGGTCCGAGTCCGAGGGAGGCTGTGCCGCCTGCTCCTTAAGAGCTTTCAGGCTGTCGTCAGCTTCTAACGCTGCCTGAAACCCCTGACTAGATGTGGCCAGAATCGACGAGACTGTCACATCTTCAGTCAGTACCCCGGGACCTGTGTCCTGGCCTCCACCTGACTCGGCTGCCACTTGGTCAGAAGGGGAAGAGCTATCGGACCTCCGGGAGGCCCCTTGGCTTCCAGCACTCCCACTGCGGGTGACAGCGGCCACAGCCGCTGCGACCGTGGGTCGTGCCTGCTCCTCCTCCGTTCCTGACCAAGTCGCCGGTTCAGGCAGACCTACCTGGCTTCCTGACACCCCGGTTGTGGGGGAACCATGCACCGAGATCTTACCTGGGAGCACTTCCGCTCCTGGACTGGCCCCAATCTCACCTGCCGGTTCCCCTCCTGCAGCAACAGAACCCCGCTGTGAAATCTCTGGGGACCCCACATTTGCTGTGGTAGCCCCCACCCCACACACTGGTCCTCCCCCTGCAGCACCCTGCTCTCTGCTTATCCCTGCAGAGGGCAACAGATCCCAGCTCACAGGCTGGTTACTTGTAGAGGCATTGTCACACCTTTCTCTGACCCCCTCCCCTCCTGTCACAGCTGCAGCTGCGTGTGTGTCTATGGTGTCTGTGCAAGCAGAAATATCAGAGTTCACTCCCTCCTCCCTTACATCATTCATAGATAACACATTAACATTGTCAGGAGTCATGTCAGCACTGGCTGAAGGTTCAGCCTTTGGGGCGGGGCCAAACTGGGAGGTTATTTGCCCCAAATCTGTCCCAAGTAGCACGTTTGCGGGGATCCGATCAGTTACCCCCACCTCCCTCACCCCTCGCCCCGCGCCCCAGTCCACATAAATGTCAGCAACAGGCAGCGCCGGGTCAATGCCTCCAATCCCGGAGACAGCGAGGGTTTTTCCAGGGATCAAGTCTTGGGGGGACACCATCTCAGGCCGCACCAGAGTCACTTCCGAGGCGCTGTCTCGCAGTCCTATGGTCACAGACTGGCCGACGGTGACAGGTTGGAAGCTGTCCAGGGACCTACCACCACCCCCACCCACACAATACACCTTGGGCGGCCCTTGGGACGGGGACGGAGCCGGGGCCTTGGGACGCTGAGGGCACATGGCCTTGAAGTGTCCAGGTAGGTTGCACTGGTGGCACCGTCTTGGTTCTGCCACGGGCCTGGAGAGGGGAGTTGAGGGGGACACCCCCTGCAGTCTAGGGGCAGGTGGGGCAGTCGCAGAGTTCATCTTACCCCCTCTCCAGGTGCTGCTGGTGGCTGCTCTCCTGGCTTCAGGAGCCCGATTGTTGGTGTAGTCATCGGCCAGGGCAGCTGTAGCCGTGGACCCCTTTGGCTTCTGGTCTCGGATGAACTGGCGGAGATCCTCAGGGCAGTTCCACAAGAGTTGCTCCGTGATGAACAAGTCCAGGATCTCCGGTCCGGTGGAAAGCTGCAGGCCTTGGGTCCAGTGGTCGGCAGCTCGGGCAAGTGCCCGCCTGTGGTCCGCCCAGGAGTCCTTTGGTCCCTTCTGTAGGCTCCGGAACTTCTTGCGGTAGGACTCCGGGGTGAGGTTGTACTGTTGGATCAGGGCCCGCTTGATGGTGTCGTAGCCCTGATCTGCCTCAGCAGGCAAGTCCCCAAGGATATCCAGGGCCTTACCCCTTAAACGGGGGGTCAGGTATTTGGCCCACTGGTCCTTGTTCAGATGGTGCTGCAAGCAAGTCCGCTCAAAAGCAGTCAAGAAAGAGTCCAAGTCTCCATCCTTCTCCAGCACTGGGAAGTCCTCAACACGGACCTTTGGAAGTTTGGTGTCTTGAAGGTCACGTGTGGCTGATGAGGGCCGGAGCTGAGCTAGCTGCAGCTGGTGGTCACGGTCTGCCTGTTGCCGTCGCTCCGCAGCCTCACGCTCTGCCTGGCGCTCTTCACGCGCTGCCTGCCGCTCTGCCCTGCGCTCTGCCATGAGTATCTCGTAGGTATCCCGGTCTCCAGCCTGGAGAAGGGCCATAGCCATTTGAAGAAGGCTATCCGAGCCTCCCAGGCTCGGTGGAATGGCACGTGGTGATCTGCGGCCCGCTGCGGAGCCTGGTGCTTCACTGTCCATTGCAGAGCGGAGGGCTGGCATCTGGCTCGTTGAGGAACCTTGGGCGAGCTCCTCCTCATCTTGTCCAGCAGTGCCAGGTTGTGCAATGTCCTCGGCAGAACGGTTTTCTGGCGTCGAGCTCCTGGAGGACTCGTGGGCAACCTCCTCATTGCTGTCCACAGCACCGTCCTCCCTCTCTTCGGCTCCTGCCTTAGCATTGGCCAGTTGCATAGCTCTGCTCCTGGTGCCATCAGCCATTCTTGCAGACTTTTGGTCACTGACACAGAACTGACACCTGATGCCTCCACACACCTTACAGTATCTGCACTCTGACACTCTAGTGTTGAGCTAGTCTGAAGACCCCAGCAGCCACAGCTGCTGCAGGCAGTCTTTAGTGTCTGGGAGTATGGGTCTCACACTCACACACACTATTATCTCGATCCCACCGCTATGCCACCAATATGTCAGGAACCACCGGGGGGGGTCACTCAGAAATCCCCCGCGCTGGCTACCAGTACGTCACAATCGGGGGGTAACAAGTGGGGGTCACCCCTCCTTTATACCTCCCGACCGACAGACAGAGCACGTGACGCGCTCTCTAGCGCCCCTCTTATAGTCAGGCCAATTATGGAATTGCCCGACAATAAGCAAGGAGGCCGTTATACTACTTATGCCGATTATTGAAGGGTCCCCGGTGAGAGTAAGGTATATATTCCCCCGACCTCCGCGGGCGGAATATATAATATCTTCCCGAATCTCACTGGCCTCCCCACAATAATCCTTGGCACAACTCGCTGCCACCAACCGCTTCACGGTAACTATTAGCCGAACACACAGACGTGGGATTCAAGATCGAGATAACAGAACAGCCCAGGATTAATTATATAATTTAATCGCCTAAAGCACACTAGAAACTACAATATATACAATAGGGAATCTACAGAATATACAGTTATGTCAGAGTACAGTTACAGATAAAGCATGGGTTACAAACAGGTATACAATTACATCAGTTACCTTGTGTGTCTGGCCACAGGGGGGCGCTGTAGACCAGGTTTCCAGGAACTCTCTCACAGGTCTGTCCCAACCAGGCCCCCGAGCAGAAGAACGCTGGAAAATGGCCGAAGTAGGGTTATCAACCTGGGCAGATCCAGGTCCCCTCCTACCTTAGTGACCTCACAGGGAAGCACTGCCACTCCCCCTGCATGGATCAGAATTATCCAGCAAAGGGGATTTTGGCTATAACTTTGCCTGGGAGCGTCGTAGGCGGACGCCAATGCTCTCATTGTGACAGTTATGAATTTAGCTACAGAACGAGGGGACTCATGACCTGTCTGCCAGTTCCCCATTGGCTGATATCACGCCTGGGGCATTTCCCAAGCTCCCCCTTCCATAAAAAAGGTGTGCCAGCATCGTCCGCCTGCGCAAACACCATTTTTATGGTTGCCATATTTATCGGAGATATGGCTTGCGAGATATGAACCATTTTTTACTGGAGTCGTTCTGTCTGGCTACTTCCAAGCCTTGCTAATGAGATACAACTCTTGTTACAGGGTGACGGCAGGGAGCCATCCTGTGTCCATTGTCCGCACATCATCTCATCTCCATATCAGAGGAGATGGCTGTTGGAGGTGTAAGTGGGATGTGACACCTTCACAGATGCTGGACATTTGAGCACAAGAAGGGAGGGGGGCACTGCCAGGGAGTGATGAGAGCAATTATGACTTCTAGTCATAATTCCTCTTCATATCCCAGGATTTACCTCACACCCTGTATGTATAATAGATCTCTACAATTATTCTATGTTGTATTTATTTAACTGAAAAGTAAAAAGATTACAAGCGTTAATATCATTAGTTCCGCCTCCAACTGCCATGTTTTGTGTCTTCCCCGTCTGTTCTGTGTTGGCTAACTGTGCAAAAAGGAATTGCCATTTCTTTTTTCTTCCATTTCTATGCATTTGCCACCGGACCCTTCTACGCCAGGCAAGGCAACACCGGTCTATTGCAGAACAGTATTTTGTCTCAATGACATGACGCTCTTAAGGGATTACATGGGAAAAAAAAAAATTCAATGAGCTAAAACTCTGCAAATCCAAAATTGAAGTTCTTGTTTCTATATTTCACTTTCAAAATATTTAGAACTTTGACAGATATGACATTATGTTTTCATTAAAACAGCTGATTTCAAAATGCTGCTCTGTGCAAAAACACCATAAAGAGTTTATGATGAACTGCCACGCTCTTAATGAAAGCAGTAAATCTGGACTGCAATATTTGTACAGGCGCTGGTTTGACCTTTGCCTCTTGCTATACACCACCAAAGCCGCTGCCTCGTTCACAACACGCCAGATGTAGAAGGGTTTTAAAACATGATCCGAGAGACTCTAAAGATAAAATAAGGGGAAATGTGCCATTACTCTGTTGCAGTTTATGATTAATTCAGTTCATATTTTACAATCTGGTTATACAGTAAAACTGCAGCCTGTTCATCAAGTATTTGTCATTTATACCTAATGTCTAAAAATGTTTGATACTTTCAAAGGCTGGAAGGGAAAAAAAAAAAAAGAAAGCCTTCAGCACGGAGCTAATTTGCAGAAAACACAACTGCAAGAGGGTTAATTACAAAAAAAAAGACAGACAGCAATTAGCTATCCATCTGAAATAATGAACCAATCATGAACATTTGATGGTCAGCCATTTGTAATAAATAAACTGGAAGCCGTGCACCTCTCTCTATGCCTACAAATAGATTGCAGCTGCAGCCACCCTCTTAAATCTATCAGGTCTGCCCTGTGAGCAGAGGGTATTAATTACAGCGCGGTAATGAAAGGAATGCTGTTGTGTTTAGCCTGCAGACACAACAAAGACGGACTTAAATTCTAGAACAGAAAGAGTCGCAGCGGGATATATGTCTGTCTGGGAAGTGCTCTTGTTTTATGTCTAATTTGAGGTCCTCATATAAAAGTATTTATTTATTGGCAACACCTGCACAATCCAAGGTGGTGTAAAAAGGTGGCTCTATAGTGACTGGGTCAACAATATTACATATGGTGTTTGCATCTTAATCTTGTCATGGTGACGGATGTTGCATTCCTTTTTGACTACAGATGAGGCAATGCATGGGACCTAGATGTTTGAGCAAAGGGAACTGGTGTCAACTCAAGTTGTGAGGAGACCAGAGAGGAGTGATGCCCGGATACAGTAAAGTGTGAGGAGACCAGAGAAAAGGGAGGTGCGGATACAGTAAAGTGTAAGGAGACCAGAGAGGAGTGATGCCCGGATACAATAAAGTGTGAAGAGACCAGAGAGGAGTGATGCCCGGATAGAGTAAAGTGTGAGGAGACCAGAGAGGAGTTATGCCCGGATACAGTAAAGTGTAAGGAGACCAGAGAGGAGTGATGCCCAGATACAGTAAAGTGTAAGGAGACCAGAGAGGAGTGATGCCCGGATACAGTAAAGTGTGAGGAGACCAGAGAAGAGTGAAGTGCGGATACAGTAAAGTGTGAGGAGACAAGAGAAGAGTGAGGTGCGGATACAGTAAAGTGTGAGGAGACCAGAGAAGAGTGAAGTGCGGATACAGTAAAGTGTGAGGAGACAAGAGAAGAGTGAGGTGCGGATACAGTAAAGTGTGAGGAGACCAGAGAGGAGTGATGCCCGGATACAGTAAAGTGTGAGGAGACCAGAGAGGAGTGATGCCCGGATACAGTAAAGTGTGAGGAGACCAGAGAGGAGTGATGCCCGGATACAGTAAAGTGTAAGGAGACCAGAGAGGAGTGCTGCCCGGATACAGTAAAGTGTGAGGAGACCAGAGAGGAGTGCTGCCCGGATACAGTAAAGTGTGAGGAGACCAGAGAGGAGTGATGCCCGGATACAGTAAAGTGTGAGGAGACCAGAGAGGAGTGCTGCCCGGATACAGTAAAGTGTAAGGAGACCAGAGAGGAGTGAGGTGCGGATACAGTAAAGTGTGAGGAGACCGGAAAAAAGTGATGCCCGGATACAGGAAAGTGTGAGGAGACCAGAGAAGAGTGATGCCCGGATACAGTAAAGTGTGAGGAGACCAGAGAGGAGTGATGCCCGGATACAGTAAAGTGTGAGGAGACCAGAGAGGAGTGATGCCCGGATACAGTAAAGTGTGAGGAGACCAGAGAGGAGTGCTGCCCGGATACAGTAAAGTGTAAGGAGACCAGAGAGGAGTGAGGTGCGGATACAGTAAAGTGTGAGGAGACCGGAAAAAAGTGATGCCCGGATACAGGAAAGTGTGAGGAGACCAGAGAAGAGTGATGACCGGATACAGTAAAGTGTGAGGAGACCAGAGAGGAGTGATGCCCGGATACAGTAAAGTGTGAGGAGACCAGAGAAGAGTGATGCCCAGATACAGTAAAGTGTGAGGAGACCAGAGAGGAGTGAGGTGCGGATACAGTAAAGTGTGAGGAGACCAGAGAAGAGTGATGCCCGGATACAGTAAAATGTGAGGAGACCAGAGAGGAGTGATGCCCGGATACAGTAAAGTGTAAGGAGACCAGAGAGGAGTGATGCCCGGATACAGTAAAGTGTGAGGAGACCAGAGAAGAGTGATGTGCGGATACAGTAAAGTGTGAAGAGACCAGAGAAGAGTGAGGTGCGGATACAGTAAAGTGTGGGAATACCAGTGAGGATGGAGGTGTGGATACAGTAAAGTGTGAGGAGACCAGAGAAGAGTGAAGTGCGGATACAGTGAAGTGTGAGGAGACCAGAGAAGAGTGATGTGCGGATACAGTAAAGTGTGAGGAGACCAGAGAAGAGTGATGTGCGGATACAGTAAAGTGTGAGGAGACCAGAGAAGAGTGAAGTGCGGATACAGTTAAGTGTAAGGAGACCAGAGAAGAGTGCTGTGCGGATACAGTAAAGTGTGCGGAGACCAGAGAGGAGTGATGCCCGGATACAGTAAAGTGTGAGGAGACCAGAGAAGAGTGAGGTGCGGATACAGTAAAGTGTGGGAATACCAGTGAGGATGGAGGTGTGGATACAGTAAAGTGTGAGGAGACCAGAGAAGAGTGAAGTGCGGATACAGTAAAGTGTGAGGAGACCAGAGAAGAGTGATGTGCGGATACGGTAAAGTGTGAGGAGACCAGAGAGGAGTGAGGTGCGGATACAGTAAACTGTGGGAATACCAATGAGGAGGAAGGTGTGGATACAGTAAAGTGAGAGGAGTCCAAAGAAGAGCAAGTGCCTGATATAGTAAGTGTGAGGATACTAGAGAGGAGTGAGATCCGGATACAATGAAGGACAGAGATGCATGACTTTTGGATACAATAAAGTGTGAGAAGACCAGAAAGGAGTGACATCCAAATACAGTAAAAGTAACAAATAAACAGCTGCACTGTAAAACGCTAAGACATGTAAACATTGAATACAGAAATTTGGATATGCATTACTGCTAAGGAAATAAAATTAAAAATTGTGACACTTAGCATATGAAAAGGCCAATCTTATGTGAGCCCAGAAGTTAGCATCAAGCTGCATCTCTATTAGTATGGTCTTTACCTAATGCGTCTACCCGGGCTGAAAAAGTCTACAATTTTATGGGCGGGCAGGAGCCTGCTAATAGCAGACTAAAAAACACCTTAAGATAATGGGAAAAGAGAGCTTAGTCAGAAGCTAGAGTGCTGTATCCAAGTATATTAATAGGAAGTTGAGTGGAAGGAAAAAGTGTGGTAGAAAAAGGTGCACAAGCAACCGGGATAACCACAGCCTTGATAGGATTGTTAAGAAAAGGCCATTCAAAAATAATTGGGGGGGGTCACGAGGAGTGGACGGCTGCTGGAGTCAGTGCTTCAAGAGCCACTACACACAGACGTATCCAGGACAAGGGCTATAACTGTCACATTTCTTGTGTCAAGCCACTCCTGACCAATAGACAACACCAGAAGCGTCTTACCTGGCCCAAAGTGAAAAAGAACTGGACTGTTGCTCAGTGGTACAAGGTGTTGTTTTCAGATGAACGTAAATTTGCATTTCATTTGGAAATTGCAGTCCCAGAGTCTGGAGGAAGAGTGGAGGCCACAATCCAAGCTGCTGAGGTCTAGTGTGAAGTCTTCACAATCAGTGATGGTTTAGGGAGCCGTGTCATCTGCTGGTGTAGCTCCACTGTGTTTGATCAAGACCAAAGTCAGCGCAGCCATCTACCAGGAAATTTTACAGCACTTCATGCTTCCCTCTGCCAACTAGCTTTATGGAGATGGAAATTTCATTTTCCAGCAGGACATGGCACCTGTCCACACTGCCAAAAGTGCCAATACCTGGTTTACTAACCACAGTATCATTGTGCTTGATTGGCCAGCAAACTCGCCTGACCTAAACCCCATAGAGAATCTATGAGAAACACCAGAGCAAACAATGCAGACGAGCCTGACCTAAACCCCATAGAGAATCTATGAGAAACACCAGAGCCAACAATGCAGACGAGCTGAAGGCTGCTATAAAAGCAACCTAGGCTTCCATAACACCTCAGCAGTGCCACAGGCTGATCAACTCCATGCCACATTGCCGCATTGATGCAGTAATTCATGCAAAAGGAGCCACGACCAAGTATTGAGGCATTTATTGTACACATCTTTGATGACATCGATAGAGCAGCACAATAAAGTTAATGAAGCAGTTTATTCAGTGACTAGATGATGATATGTCTAAACATACATATAGATACCTATATATTAAGACATGCCTATGAAATAACTACAATCACACATTGTGATACAACACATATATGAATAACAATTCTGTGGCACAATTGTGGCTCTCAAGGCCATTTGTGAGGTCCTTTAAAATCTGATCTTTTTCCCATAAAAGCTGTCACTGGCTTTGCATCCATACAGATATGATATAACATAAAAGATATTTTACATATCCATATTTTCACCATTCAGTTTATGGCACATCTTCTAATAAAAGATATACATCAAGCTCACGGTGTCACTTCCTAGACGATCGTATGAATCAGAGGAAAATATGAGCGGATACAGCCGGCATTGATCATTCCTCATTCCTCTCTAGAACGTGGTTATTATTCTACATTTACACATAGATGGCATGGAGATGCTTTTTCACTATCACAGTTACAATAAGCTCTGCAACACTACAACAATCTGCAGATATTCCTATCCGTTATTAAAATGGTTCTAGTTTTTGTTGTTTAAAATTAAGATTTTCATTCTTGAAAAACAAAAAGTTTGAATGTAAAGCGACAAATTGCCATTCTGTGGGAGGAATCTTTAAGGCTTTTCTAATATCTCTGTGACTTCTCTGCCGCAGGAGGTCAGCAGTAAACATGTTCTGTGGGAACATGTCGAAGGGTCAGGGGGATGTCACGGGTGGCCTGCCCGGTTTCATGACCCCGAGATGTCCACAGGAAGGGGAGATGGGAATGGTTGGGATGAGGATGATTTTGTGACGCCACCTGCAGTACGCAGCCAGGGATTAGCTGTCGCTGATGTCGCGGTCCTCCGGGGCGCATGGTAATAGCAGCAAAGATGGTTTCTGCTCCCCACAGGTGGAGCGGGCCCCAGGGAGGGGGATGAGGGAGAGTAACGGCCGTCGGCGCTGAAGCGCATGGCAGCGTCGCCGGCAATCAAAAGGCAGACACAGTCTCTGCGGTTTCAGGTGGTTTACTCACAGTTCTTTAGGTTGTTCGGGAGGTACCGTTGAGTTGAGCTCCAGCCAATCCTGGTTAAGTCAGAGGTAGCCACCGGTATTTTGGAAGTGTCCTTTCTAAGAGTTGCCCCTCCAGGAGTGAGGAACCCGGGCTGAGCGTCCCACTCCAAGCCTCAGACCTCGTGAAAGAAAAGAAGAAGAAGAAGAGTTGTGTCGTGTCGGCAGAACTGGAGTCCCAGCTTGACTTGACTGAGGATTGTGTGAAGGTTGCTCCTACTTCTACCCCAAGTGGTGCCTGCCCCCCAGGTGGTTGTCCTAGTGACCGGGAAAATGACATGCTCCATGATGGCTGCCCCCTATCTACCCAAGTCCAGTTCCCAGGGAGAAGGCTCCTAAACTGTATGTTAGGTGGAAACACCGGTGATTAACCTCCTCCTTACCCGAGATGAATACTGCAGCTTAATTAAGATGCAGTACCCTGTGGCGACTGAAGCCTCAGGGGTGCCATACCTGCACATATCATGTAGCAATACAAGCCTGTGCTTTGTGATTGTTGTTTCACGTACAGCGCATCCGAGCACCCATGATACTCAACCAAGCTCCGCGAGTACCTGAGCACCCTGAGGTTCGATCAAGTAATGAGTAGTACAGAGCTCACTGATCACTAAAACTCACTGGTGACACAGCAAGGACTATGTCAGATGTTTGCATGGTCACTAATGGAAAAACGATGCGCTAATGCCATTTATGGGTCACCCATTTGCATTGGGAACTGTACCCCAATTCTAGGATGTTCAAGAGAAAGAAGAACAAATAAAAGATCCTTTATTGCATACCTTCACTATACTTTCAGCTACTGTAGGTTTTCCAGCAGTGCCTATTTGACCTGCATTTTGCATTGATGGATTCAGGCAATGCAGTCCTGGCTCCCTGCATCACTATTGTGCACATACTGCACAATTCCAAAACCCCTGTATCTCCTTTACTCGAACCAGCCATCATGCACACTTTGCTTCTTTCTATTTCCAGTTCCCTAATTGCAATTAGCCATGTAAATGCTATGGCTGTGCAGGAAGTTAACAGTGTTTGTTGTTGTTTTGGTTTTTTTTTTTTAACAATGGAACATATGTGCATTTTCCCAAAACGAGAAGATTTCATATGGCATTATAATATTAGTTTTTTGGCTCATACACAACCATATTACAGATTCCTGTTGTTTGTACAGTTAATATGGCACCCAGTTCATTACACGGGTCTTTATGCCTCACATTCTTTACTGTGACATGTTCCTTTCCAGAGATGTTGTGCCATATTGTGTAGAGCCTATGGGTTCATAATACAGAACAGCAGGGACCTAGGCTGTGTGTTTTTTTATTTTTTTTTATTTCAGGAGGATTTTTACGCAGTCTTTTGAGTGAACACTGCTTAGTTTGGCTCCATCAGGAGCTACTTTAAAACAAAGCAACATGCACTTTGTTTTTTTCCAGTAGGCATTTTTCACAATCAGAGGTGGTAGAAAATTATTTTTAACCATCTTTAATGACCTTGGGGATGGGATTGATAGTAAAGTGTCATTCTTTGCTGACGACACCAAACTATGTAGGATATTAAATATGGACCTTGATAGTACAATATTATAAAATGATCTGGATAAAATGTCTCAATGGGCAGACACTTGGCAAATGAGATTTAATGTTGATAAATGTAAAGTAATGCACCTACGATGGAGTAATCCTATAGCTGCGTATACATGAAATGGAACTAAAGTCGGGACTATAGAACAGAAGAAGGACTTGGGTATTCTAGTTACAAGTAAGTTGAGCAGCAGCACTCAATGTCAGGCAGCAGCTGCAAAAGCAAACAAGATTTTAGGGTGTATAAAAAGAGAGATTAGATCCTGTGATCCCAATGTATTGTTACCCCTCTATAAATCACTTGTAAGACCACATCTGGAATATGGGATCCACTTGTGAGCTCCACATTATAAAAATGATATTAAGAAGATAGGCGGGCAACTAGATTATTGCAAGGAAAGGAAACCACCCGTATGATGAAAGGTGGAAAAGACGTCTCAGAGGAGATCTCATTTATATGTATAAATACATGTGTGGTCGATACAAAGGACTTGGACATGACTTATTCCTTCCAAAGACAATACTAAGGACCAGGGGGCACTCACTGCGAGTGGAAGAAATGAGATTCCGGCAGCTAAATGGGAAAGGGTTCTTTACAGTTAGGGCCTTCCACAGTCTGACTGCTCTACAACAAGAGGTAGTAATGGCTGACACTATATCAACTTTTAAAATAGGGCTGGATGATTACCTCAGTTCATACAACATTGTTGGTTATAAATGATTTAATGACAAAATATATAATTGGTGGAGGAAGGTTGAACGAGATGGACCTAGGTCTTTTTTTCAACCTATGTAACAAAAAAAAAAAAAAAAAGCTCAAAAGACTGAACAAATGACCAGCAAAGGGGTTCAAAATAAAAAAAAAAAATAAAAAAAAAGGTTTTTTTCCTAAGCCGACCCACTCCAAAACCTTTTTATCGCCTTTGTGTGCCGCTTTACAGGCCCTGTGCACGGGGCTTTACCTAATGAATTCGTCTAATCTATAGAAGAAAATGTTTTTAAATACATGAAGACGAGACTGAAAATATCCATTACATACTAGTTTATATTACATATCATATATATATATATTATATATATATATATATATATATATATATATATATATATATATACACACATATTATATATATATATATATATATATATATATATATATATATATATACACATACATACACATACATGTATACACATATATATATATACATTATATATATATATACACAGTATTATATATATATATATATATATATATATATATATATATACACACACACACAAATTTTATTTTTTTATTTTTTTTTTCCCCCTTACACTACATTTTGAGCCTTTCTTATAAATATGGCAGCACAAAATGAGCAACACCGTGATCCTGACCTTCAATAAGAGCAGGTTGTCAGACAACGCCATTTACTATTACCTACGATATTTTAAAATAATATTTTAGATTTAATTCCGCCTTGAAAATATCAACATCTTTTTTATTAGACCAAGCAAAGAATTGGTATTAACCCAAAGCACAAAAATTCTTATGCAAGTCAGCTTAATAAAGTAGTCCTTCAACTTAGGAACAATTACTGTCATTTATCAGGCTGAACAGCAATAAGGCAAGAATCGACAGCTTTCAAGAGCCGCGTATAATGATATGCAAAGCCACAACACTTCACTGTGGAACTGTCTCCGTCTCATCAATAGATCTTGCAGTACCTACAATTTATCAATAGAAATGTGGTAACCTATGAAGGCATGGCAAGGAAGATAAATATGAACTGGGAAAGGATAAAAAAGGTTCAGGAACATTTGAATTTTAAGTGATAAAGTGCCGGCTGCTTCTAATTCAGATGCAGAAATTGGATCATCTCAGTCTTTGTTGAACAGGAAAAAAAAGGTACTATGGTGCATAACAAGAGGAAAATAACTGCAAAATATCTCAGAAATTAAAAAAATAAATAAATAAATGCTGCTATTACAGAACAGTCATCAAAACAAATCTATTCTAAAAATATCTTTAAAAATGTTGAATTAAAAGGGGTTATCCTGAGCGCAATTTGCTGTAAAAAAAAGCCAAAAAAACCCCTTATGCTTTAGTCACTATCCCCAGGTCCACCGCTGCTCCTGTTGTTCCAGTATTGGCTGTGGCGCTGACGTGACGCCAAAAGTGTTGCAGCCAATCGGTGGTCAATTGATATCAGTGCCGCAAACAACACTGGACACCGAGATTTTCTGAAATGGCACAACAACATTAAAGGCTACTTTACACGCTGCGATATCGGTACTGATATCGCTAGTGTGGGTACCCGCCCCCATCTGTTGCGCGACATGGGCAAATCGCTGCCCGTGCCGCACAACATCGCCCAGACCCGTCACACATACTTATCTGCCCGGCGACGTCGCTGTGACCGGCGAACCGCCTCCTTTCTAAGGGGGCGGTCCGTGCGGCGTCACAGCGATGTCACTGAGCGGCCGCCCAATAGAAGCGGAGGGGCGGAGATGAGCGGGACGTAACATCCCGCGCACCTCCTTCCTTCCGCATAGCGGCCGGGAGGCAGGTAAGGAGAGGTTCCTCGTTCCTGCGGTGTCACACGGAGCGATGTGTGCTGCTGCAGTAACGATAATCGAGAATGGACCCCCATGTCACCGATGAGCGATTTTGCACGTTTTTGCAACGATGCAAAATCGCTCATCGGTGTCACAAGCAACGACATCGCTAATGCGGCCGGATGTGCGTCACAAATTCCATGACCCCAACGACTCCGCATTAGCGATGTCGTAGCGTGTAAAGCCCCCTTTAGGCTACATTTCCACGATGAGCTTTTGGCGACTTTTTGATGCTGCTGAATTTTTGCACCATTTCTGCACCTATTATGTAAACTAAGGCGGCTTTCACACGTGCGTCGTTTTGCATCAGTTGCAATCCGTCGCCTTGAGGAAATACAGTATCCTGCAAAATATTTTGCAAGATTCCATTTTTTCCCTATAGATTTGTGTGGACGACGGATTTTGACTGATGGCCTTGCGTTGCATCCGCCGCGTTACGAATCAGTCGTGGAATGACTGACCGTTGGGTGGCAGGAACGCAGCATGTAGCGTTTTTTGAGCGGTGGAATCCTTTTGTTTTTACTGCGCATGCTCAGCTCTTGTGTTTTTTTAAATCAAAGTCTCTCTCGGCGGCCGAACGATCAGCTGCTTGGCCGGCTTTTCTGAACGATCAGCTGCTTGGCCGGCTTTTCTGAACAATCAGCTGCTTGGCCGGCTTTTCTGAACGATCAGCTGCTTGGCCGGCTTTTCTGAACGATCAGCTGCTTGGCCGGCTTTTCTGAACGATCAGCTGCTTGGCCGGCTTTTCTGAACGATCAGCTGCTTGGCCGGCTTTTCTGAACGATCAGCTGCTTGGCCGGCTTTTCTGAACGATCAGCTGCTTGGCCGGCTTTTCTGAACGATCAGCTGATTGGCCGGCTTTTCTGAACGATCAGCTGATTGGCCGGCTTTTCTGAACGATCAGCTGCTTGGCCGGCTTTTCTGAACGATCAGCTGATTGGCCGGCTTTTCTGAACGATCAGCTGATTGGCCGGCTTTTCTCAACGATGAGTTGATTGGCCGGCTTTTCTGAACGATCAGTTGATTGGCCGGCTTTTCTGAACGATCAGCTGATTGGCCGGCTTTTCTGAACGATCAGCTGAATGGCTGGTAGCCACCTTTTCTGAACGAACAGCTGATCGTTCACGACAGGCGGCCACCGGGCACTTAGCTGATCGTTCAAAAAAGCTGACCGCCGGTAAAACAGTAAAAAAACCCCCAAAACAACGGATCGTTTTTTTTGCAGCATCAGTCACATCAGTTGTGCCACTATCTGCAACGCATCCGTTGCATCAGTCACACAACTGTTGCAAAACAACGCAAGTGTGAAAACAGCCTTAGTTACTTGCATTTATTTGCATGCATTTTTTATCACTGCAGTTTTTTGTCTGTTTGGTGTCTCGTGTTTTAAATCAAAGCTGATTTGTTTTTTATACATTCTAGTATCTGGCTTTGATAAAACCTTATTGACATGTGGATTACATGCGTTTTTTTATGCCGCCATGGAAAGGCACTAAAAACACATGTCCATTTTTTTTCTCGCAGCACAGATGACGAGCAAATACAAGTCCATGAAAAACACATACAGCGGACAGAGGGCATCAGTGTACAATCCATGTTTAACATTGAAAAGTATAGAAGAAGCTTTGTCATTTCTTTAGCCATCCATGAAAAACAGATGATTGATGGTAAAGCGGACACACGGACCGTACACTGATGATGTCGCGGGCGGAGGACAGGACGCTGCGCTCTACCACTGCTCGGGTCAGCATGCTGCTGCTCGGTGGTGGCTCGAGCGGTGGGCCGGATCCCGGGGACTCGAGCGGCGTTCCTCGCCCGTGAGTGAAAAGGGGGTTTTGATTGTGGGGATTTGATATTGTCCGTGACGCCACCCACGGTTGTGGTGAGATTGGTGACACCACCGCTGCTCTGGACGGGGATCCCGAGAGCGATGACAGGGAGCAGCTTTGATGTTAGTTCTCCCCTCCGTAGGTAGGGGGGTAGGTTGTCCCGGGGCCCGGTGATGGGGTAGGGATGGATGGCAGGTGGGTTATGGGGCCTGATGAGGTGCAAGGTCGCGGGGGCAGCGCTGTGCCGCTCGGCACGGTGGTACTCACTCAGCCCAAAGATATACACGGAGTCTCCGGTAAAACAAATGGCTGGATGGATGGGTCCCACAGGCGGCTGCGGTGTTGTTTCTCCCGGCAGGTTGATGGTGACTGCCTTTCCCTGCACCTGTGTAGTGTAACGGTTCCAATGGGTTCCCACCGGTAACCCGCTCCCCAGCTTAAGGGTTGCTGAAGGAGCCCCTTTTGCCCGCAGGCTCTGGCCCTGGGAACTTTAGCCTTGGCAGTGACTGTGTTTCCCTCTCTCGGTTGGACTGTTGCCTTCTGTCGGGACTTGGCTGCTGGGAAACCCAGGAGGTTCCCTTCGCTAACGGATTTGGCAAATTCACGGCAACTCCTAACCTTGCCGGGGTCCATAAGCCCCTGCCGGGTGGTGCTGACTTCTCTTTGCGTACCGGTCCGGTACCGCAGGGCCACCGCCCGTCCACGGTCCTTACGGCTAGCACCGATAGGCCTCTCCTGCAGACGGTCACCACCGTCTGCCAACCTTGCTGTTCCGTCCGGGCCACACACCCGGACCGCTTTCTCTCTCCTCAACTGCCACTTCACTTCCTCTCACTTTCACTTCCAAACTCTATCTCCGCTCTTTTCCCGCCTCCAGGACTGTGAACTCCTCGGTGGGCGGGACCAACCGCCTGGCCCACCACCTGGTGTGAACATCAGCCCCTGGAGGGAGGCAACAAGGGTTTTGTGTCTGACTTCGGTGTGCCTGACCGGGAGTGTGTTGGTGTAGTTATCTGTGGCCCCTGGCTTGTCCAGGGCGCCACAATAACACATGGATCCAAAACACTGATGACACGGGACCATCTTGTGTTCAAACATGGATGTGAGAAGAAGGCCCAAGACAAAAAACTCTAGGCAGCCAATACACATTTGTAAAGTACAGATTTAGATTTGCTTTGCAAAGCAGATTTGCTGCAACTAAATGAATGAAAGACAAATGCGGCAAATGTAAAGTCATACAGCCACCATCACTATGCACAGAGCAGTGATTGAAACCGTTTCGGCTGCACCCATATGAGTGCAAGCCCTAGGTTGCTGGGAGGATTAGAGATTGTTTCCTCCCAGCAGCAGCACAATATCAAAACGCCATTAACCCTATATCTGCAGCTTAATATTTTTTTTTATTTACATGGCAGGTTCCCATAAAGAGTTTCTTCACCTTGTATCTTCTTCTAACGGTCAAAAACATCCTCTTTTCAAGCAAAAGACCCTTTAGGAATTGCTCCTTTTCTCTGGTGTTTTATAAACCTGCAGCACTTTGAGTGCTTTTTTAACATTTTGTGTTTATTAGCTTTTTTTGGGCATCATAAGCCTTCCCATTCCATTGTATGGAATACTATTGAGCATCCTCCTAGTGTAAGCACTCTTATGGTTCTACTAGACTAATGAAATAACTTTTCCATGCAAAAACCACACCCTAAGGCCCTGTTCCCACACTGCGGATTTTGACGCAGATTTTCAGAAATCTGCAGCAAAATCTGTATGTCCATTTTGAAGCCAGAAATGACTATGAGAATTCAGAGTGCTGTGCCCGCGTTGAGTATTTTTCCCCTTGCGGATTTCGTGCAGATTTCTTTTTTTCTTCACCAAATACGCAAGGGAAAAATAAGCAACGTGGGCACAGCACTTCTGAATTCTCATAGACTTTTCTGGCTTCACAATGGACATGCAGATTTTGCTGCAGATTTCTTAAAATATGCGTCAAAACTACACAGCATGGGCACTGGGCCTTAGGCTATGTCCGCACTTTGCTTTTTTGCTGCTTTTTCAACTGCAGCGTTTAATGCCAAAATGGATGTGTTCCGCTTTTCAAGCAAAGTCTATGGGAATTTGGGTTTCTTGTGCACACTATGCAGTTCAAAATGCTGCCTTTTTGTGGCAGAAATTTGGGCAAAAACTCTGCTCTTCAAAGAAGCAACATGTCAATAGTTTTTGCCATTTGCGTTTTGAACTGCAAAGCAGTTTTTGCCCAAATTTCTGCCACAAAAAGGCAGCATTTTGAACTGCATAGTGTGCACAAGAAACCCAAATTCCCATAGACTTTGCTTGAAAAGCGGAACACATCCATTTTGGCATTAAACGCTGCAGTTGAAAAAGCAGCAAAAAAGCAGGTAAAAAGCAAAGTGCGGACATAGCCTAAGAATGGACATGTTACTTTTTTTAATTGCTTGGTATCTTTGAAATAGACACTCAAAAGCCTCAAGATATGATCAAGTCGTCTTTCCATGCAAATAAAATGGAGAAATTCTTTCTAGCATTTTGTAATTGCTTTTTCCTGCATTTTTATATATCTCCCTATGGTCCACAGTTGGCTCTACAGGCTATGTTTGCTCTGAAAGGCCAGGTTCACAAGACAGTATAACATTTTCTCAGTAGAAAAATAATTAAATAAAATATGTCTTCTGCACTTCCTGAGGCCTCCTTCACACATCCGTGCAAAACACAAACATTTTGCATGGTCAGTGGTGGTGTGTTTGTGTTCTACGTGTAATATCTGTATATCATACGGACAGCATGAGTTGGTATACTCACCTGCCTCCGCTGCTGCTGTTACTTTGGGGTCCACAGTGAGTGCAGGGAATATGCATGAGCTTAATGAGCACCCGGAAGCAACAACCGCGCTGGAGACAGGTGAGTATAAAAATTCTTTATTTTTGTGTGACCTGTGTTTTCTACAGTATGCGTCACACGGATAACATCAGTGTACGTTCTGTGTGACGTTCGTGCTGCCGGTAGAAAACAGACACATCGCCGTATGACAACGGACGTCACACGTACCGGAGACGTGAATGTGTGAAGGAGGCCTCAGTGATATAACTTGGGTCAGAGTACTATCTGATTGCAAAAAAAAAAAATAAAATCGGATAGCACACGTCTGATTTATATGCTCATACGCACAAGCCTTTCAGAAAGATACATACCTCCTCTTTCTTGGTTTCTGTGTCTTTTCTCTAAGACTACTTTCACACATCAGTTTTCTGTATTCAGGCACAATCCTTTTTTTTCCTGATCCAAAGGATCCGGAAAAAAATGTAAAACCGTATCCACCGGATCCGGTTTTTAACGGATCCGTTATGCCGGATGCGTAAAAAAACGGATCCGTTTTTGCATCCGTTTTGTCCGTTTTTTTGATGGATCAGTTTTTTTAATTAATTTGGTGCATGCGCAGTTTACAAAAACGGATCCGGCAGCTGCATCCATTTTTTACCGCATTGCACCGGATCCGGCGTCCATAGGTTTTCATTGTAAAACACGCCATATCGCGCCGGATCCGGCGCGATGCGTTTTTTTTGCCGGAGAAAAAAACGTTGCAAGACACGTTGCCTCCGGTCGCCGTTTTAATTAATTTTGCCGCATCTGGAAAAAACCGGATCTAACGCAAAGCCATCAGGTACAATCCGGTAACAATGAAAATCTATGGGGATAAAACGGATGCGGTACCGGATCCGTTTAACCCGTTTTTTTCCGGATTGTACCTGATGGAAAAAAACTGATGTGTGAAAGTAGCCTAACATAAATGGAAAAAAATTGACGAAATTGAATATCGCACTGTGGGATTCCAATTATATTGCAGTTTGCTGTTTGAGGACATCAAGTTCTTCCACGTATGTATATAATGCGATCTTATTGTAATGTACTGGTCCACTTTGCTTTTGTCAAATGTTATCCTAACTTTGTATAGGTTGTGTAAAAGTTCATTTATAAATGTGCCACATTTATCGTACTATGAGACATTTTCATATACTTCATTGTCAGACTCATCAATTTACCGTTTTAATACTCCAACATATAAACTTCTCCCACTATTCACAATTTTTTTTTAGATTTTCTAAAAGTTTTTAAAGTAGAAAGAAAAACCTGTTTTGCATGAAACAGAACACACTAATGCACCCCGTGTAGTATCCGTACTACTGTGAAGGTACGTGACTGCCTACGATCAGTGTTCACAGCGTTTTGGGCGCAGCATGTTTCAGCACTGCAAGCACAGTGGATGGGATTTATATAAACTGACACGCAGTGCAGCTTTCGGAGCCGCAAGCACGTCAATTGTGGAGACACAAGTGTTTTCCACAGGGGGAACAGAAGAGAGAGACCGCAACTGCTCAAACCCTGATTGTGGGCACTAGCAGCTGCGGTCTCCTGCGGAGGACGCTCATGACCCCGCAGGTCAGGACCCGCCATGACCAGGACGCAGCGGGTCCTGATCCTGGGCGCGTAACTTAAGCATTTTTAGCATATATACGTGATACAGCTTCTCTTTTATTAATATTAATAATAATAATAATAATAATAATAATAATAAAAAGGCAGCTTTACCTCCTTTTGCATTATATGGTGGATGGAAGAGGCAGACACTGGAACATTGCAGACAGCAAAGTGGTGGCAGCTGAACTTAGATCATCATGTGCAGCTCATTAAATCCAGCACATTGCAAATCTACCTGCAAAAGGGCGTTTTGAGTAGTTTGAGGGTATGTGCGCACGTTGCTTTTTACCTGCTTTTTACCTGCTTTTTTGCTGCTTTTTCTTCTGCGCTGTTTAATGTCAAAATGGATGTGTTCTTCTATTCAAGCAAAGTCTATGGGAATTTGGGTTTCTTGTTCACACTATGTTGTTCAAAATGCTGCCTTTTTGTGGCAGAACTTTGGTCAAAAACTCAGCTTTGCAGTGCAAAACCCAAATGGCAAAAACAATTGACATGTTGCTTCTTTGAAAAGCTGAGTTTTTGACCAAAGTTCTGCCACAAAAAGGCAGCATTTTGAACAACATAGTGTGAACAAGAAACCCAAATTCCCATAGACTTTGCTTGAATAGAAGAACACATCCATTTTGGCATTAAACAGCGCAGAAGAAAAAGCAGCAAAAAAGCAGGTAAAAAGCAGGTAAAAAGCAACGTGCGCACATACCCTTAGGCTATGTGTCCACGGGAGAATGTAGCTACGGATTTTTCTGCATCAAAATCCGCAGCTTTCCCGCAAAATCCGCACCTTTTCAAAGGTGCGGATTTACCGCGGATTTTTATTTTTTTTTCCCCCAATTTTAAAGGCAAAATCCGGATGAAAATCCGCCACAATAATTGACATGTTGCAGATTTTTCCGGACCAAAATCAGCACGAAATCCGCTGCGGAAAAATCCGCAGCGTGGGCACAGCATTTCCAAAATGCCATAGAAATGGCTGGGAAGTGCCTGTGCTGCAGATTTTCGGGAAATCCGCGGCTTTTCCGCGAGAAATCCACGGCAAAATCCGCGCATTTTCCGCAGCGTGGGCACATAGCCTTATGCTATGTGTACATGTTGAGTATTTGGATGGACAAGTTTCTGCAACATCTCTGTATCTCTTGGCAGGAAAACTGCTGAAAAAATTGGCATGCTGCAGATTTCTTTCTGTACCAAATCTGTGATAACAATAAATAAAAGAATGAATGAATGTACCAACATGTGCACTACACTTCATATTGCTCATTGACTTTGCTGGCATCAGAATTTGCCTGCAGTTTTGTGACAAAACTGCACTAAAAACACTGTGTACACACAGCCCAAGGCCTCTTTGGCTATGTGCCCACGTTGCGTCGAGGTAGTTGCAGTTCTAAACGCACCCTTTGGCAGAAATGGTATTTGCCAAAGTTGAACGCTATAAATACGCTTGCGTTTTTACCGTGTTTTGGCCGCGTTTTTACCGCGATTTACATGCTTTTTCATTGCTTAAAGTCAGATGCGTTTTGATGACAAATACACTGCTAAATAAAGTTTTAACATTCAAACACTATGAAAAAAGGGGAAAAAAATGATAACTAATATCAAGATTATAATCATAAACAAAATAGCTGATCTTATTAAAATGATAAATTTGTTAATATTTATGTATAAAATAACGTTAAATTAATGTTTTTCTTAATTTTAATTGTCGGGCTATGTGTGTGTGTAAGGCTACTTTCACACATCAGTTTTTTTCCATCAGGGACAATCCGGAAAAAAAACGGATAAAACGGATCCGGCGCCGGATCCGTTTTATCCCCATTGATTTGTATTAGCGCCGGATTGTGCCTGATGGCCTTGCGTTGCATCCGGCTTTTGCCGGATCCGCCATAATTGCCTAAAGCGGCGGTCGGAGGAAACGTATCCTGTAACGGCGTGTTTTACAATGGAAGCCTATGGATCCGGCGCAATGCGGCAAAAAACGGATGCAGCTACCGGATCCGTTTTTGTAAACTGAGCATGCTCCAATATTTTGATAAACCGGATCCAGCAAAAAAACGGACAAAACGGATGCAAAACGGATCCAACGGATCCGTTTTTTTATGCATTTGGCATAACGGATCCGTTAAAAAACGGATCCAGTGGATACGGTTTTTACATTTTTGCCGGATCCATTGGATCAGGAAAAAAAGGATTGTGCCTGAATGCAGAAAACTGATGTGTGAAAGTAGCCTAAAGGAACATATCATGCCTTTAATATAATGTCAAAAACGCATGCAATTAAATTGTCAAAAACGCTTGTTTTCTGCATCCAAAAAGCATGTAAAACGCTAGGCTTTTGATGTAGAATGCGTTTTGCATCTTCTCATTGACTCTAATGTTATCAAAACGCAGCTCAAATGGCAAAAACAATATGTTGCTTCTTTAAACACTGAGTTTTTGCCCAAAAATATGCAAATTAAACGCAGCGTTTTGAACAGCATGGAGCGCACAAGAAATCCCTATTTCTCATAGACTTTGCTTGGAAATCAAAACGCATGCATTTTGGCATTAAAACGCTGCAGTTGAAAACGCTGCGGAAACGCATGAAAAAACGCAACGTGGGCACACAGCCTTTCACAAGTTTGGGCAAAACACACTCGTTTTGAACGGTTTGTGGTTTAGGTGCATAAATGTGTCCGTGTGTGTGTTCAGCGTGTGCTGTCAGTGTGTTATCTGTGCGACATCTGCATAGCACACGGACGTCTATACTTACCTGTCCATGGTTCTGCTGTGTCCGGCGCTGCTGCTGCTTCCGGTCCTCGGTGCGGTGCATATGGAATGAGGATAATGAGCGGGGGTCGGAAGCAAGTGACAGCAGTGCTGCAGAGACTGGTGAGTATAGAAAAGCATTTTATTTCACAGACACGTGTTTTCTCCGGTACGTGTCCCACTAATGGTCCCACGGAGCACACCAGTGTGCAGTCTGTGTGACATCTGTGCTGCCGGAGAAAAACGGACATGTCTACGTGTGAAGCACACGGACACACGGTCCATGGGAAAACACACATGTGCGCAAACTCATTGATTTTAATGAGTCTACGTGTGCCCATGTCTCCGGTATATGTGAAAACAGACGTCACACGTATCGGAGGCACGGATGTGTGAAGGGGGCCTAACGTGCTATTAGTTATGTGTTGGAAAGCACCAGAATGGGGTCAGCAACGACATATCGCACATGTTCCAATGCAATCGGATGAGAAACTTGCAGGAAATGTGTTACTTGTGATACTTAGCAGGGGAAGGGGATTTAAAGGGACTCTGTCAGCACAGAATAACTGTTCAAACCAAGCACAGGGAGCTCATGCATCAGGGTGGGGCTAATCATTTAAATCCACCTTCCCACCTGCTAGTTTTCCCTCTAGCCTCACCCGCCCCTCCTCTGCGATTGACAGCTCTGGCTTCATACAGCCAGAGAAGTTTGGAGATAGATGGAAACAAGCAGGAGAGAAGAGTGTGTGGTGTGTCAGGTGTGAGGAAAGAGTTAACTAAAATTGAATAGATGGACATTCATGCTGCTTTGCAAGGTGCACAAACAAGCCCAGCTATGCTCAGACGCTGAGAGCGAATAAAGGGACTCTGAATGTTATGTCTTGCCAAAAGAACAGAGATAAGACTTGTGTTTAGTCAAGGACAAATGCTTTGCCGAGGAACAAGACTATCGCTTACCGAGAAGTGAAACTCATTTATGCTTTGCCGAGAAACAAAAGTTATGCCTTTGTACACGACATAGCTACGCCCCTATTAGGTTGATAAACCCTGTATGTGAAAATAAATTAGCAGTCTTCGGAGCGCACTCTCCTTTGCCTTATGTGCAGATATCAGCGTCTGTCTGTATCTCATTGAGGTTGAGGGAAGCTGAGGGGGGGCCCGGGACTCCCTCAGCATTTGGTCATCGCTGGCAACAGTTGTGACCTATTGATCAACCTAACACAGGATTAGCCACCCCCCGGGACTTACAAAATAACTCCCTTCTCCCTATTGATATCAAGTAATAATCTTGATAAAAAATCAAAAATATACAGGGCTATAATATTGGTATTTCTTCTTTAAAGCCATCGGCTTTCTGGCTCTTTATCGCATGCAGCAATGTCACTCCCAAGAAGAAGACATTTTATTTCTTAACGTATGATCCTAGCGTTCGTAGCATGATATAAGGGGCATATCTGCCTCCAAGCATCGTTGTTCGAGGGCTGTGAAATGTTAGCAGCACACGCAGTTGCTGTAACTCAGTGCTAATGACCTGGTGTAAGTCTATACAGCACCTCAGAGATCATGCAAACTGATGCGCTCTTGCAGTAATATAATAATTCTTCTTTCATGTATTTTATACTAATAGTGTGTTTTTTCTTGTTTTTATGTTCTCTATTCATAACAGGAGAAGTATTGTGCATATAATTTAAAAGCAATGAGGAGATATTTTTTTTTGCGCAGGCGCCCATCTCCTTCCTACTGTATTGTTAGGTACAAATAGTTCCAGATGTGGATTGTGAAAAGTAATTCACCAGTTGCCTTTCCTTGCACTTTTTGTCCCTACAGTTTAGCATATTAACTCTTGAATAGAGGATAATGTGCTCAGCCCTGATTACACCATTAGTTACATGGATTATTTGCATTTCACCTCATGCAGACTACAACCTAAAAATATAATAATATAATATTTATTCATTTATATAGCGCTATTAATTCCACAATGCTTTACATACATTGGCAACACTGTCCCCATTGGGGCTCACAATCTAAATTCCCTTTCAGTATGTTTTTTGGAGCGTGGGAGGAACCCGGAGGAAACCCATGCAAACACAGGGAGAACATACAAACTCCTTGCAGATGTTGTCGTAAGTGGGACTAGAACCCAGGACCCCAGCGCTGCAAGGCTGCAGTGCTAACCACTGAGCCACCGTTCCAGATAAAGGCTTTCCCTAACCGAGAATCAGCAAATACATTAGTGCATGCCCTCATCATCTCCTGTCTCGACTACTGCAACCTCCTTCTCTTTGGCCTCCCTTGTAAGGCTATGTGCGCACTTTGCATGGTCCTACTTGCAGTTCAAAACGCACCCTCTGGCAGTAATTGATTTTGCCCGAAGTTGCTTTTGACCACAAAATAGAGCTAAAAACGCATGCGTATTTACCGCGTTTTAGCTGCGTTTTTAGCGCTTTTTACATGCTTTTCAACTGCGTTTTGACAGATGCGTTTTGAACATAAATGCACTGCTAAATAAAGTTTAAACAGTCAAACACAATGAAAAAAGAGAAAAAAAAGGAACACATATAATTTATGAAAAAATAAAGAAAATTGTTATATTTAATATAATTATAGCGGTTTTATACTAATTAGCGGTAAAATATCAATAAATTAATATTGTTCATTCATTTACTTGTCGGACTATGTGTGTGTGTAAAGGGACATATTATTCCATTATTTTAATGTTAGGAAAGCTGGCGTTTTGTTAGTCCAAAACGCAGTGTTTCTGCAGCTAAAAAGCAGGTAAAACGCTGGAATTTGGATGTTTGTTGCTTTTTGCTACTTCTCATTGACTTCAGTGTTATCAAAACGCTGCAGAAATGACAAAAACAACTGACATGCTGCTTCTTTGAACGCATGGTTTTTGCCACAAATTATGTAAATTAAACGCAGCGTTTTGAAACGCAAAGTCGGGACAGGAAATCTTCCTTTTCCATAGACTATTATGGAAAATGAAAACGCATGCATTTTGGCATGAAAATGCTGCAGCTCAAAACGCTGCGGAAACGCAGGTGAAAACGCAAAGTGCGCACATAGCCTAAAGCGGGCTTTACACGCTACGATATTGCTAGCAATTGCTAGCGATATCGTACACAAAAGCACCCGCCCCTGTTGTGCATGCGATTTCGTGTGGTTGCTGCCGCAGCAAACATTATCGCTACGGCAGCGTCACACGCACTTACCTGGTCAGCGGTGTCACTGTGACTGCCGAACAATCCCACCCTCATGGTGGAGGGACGCTCGGCATCACAGCGACGTCACCGCGACGTCACTAAGCGGCCGGCCAATCAAAGCGGAGGGGCGGAGATGAGGCCGGCGGCAGGTAAGGAGACATTACTCGCTCCTGCGGTGTCACACGTAGCGATGTATGAGCGATGAACAACATCAATAATCAACCATTACCGATTTTTGGTTTTGGGACGACCTCTCCATGGTGAACGATTTTCACCATTTTTGAGGTTGCTTAAGGTCGCTGGTAAGTATTACACGCTGCGATATCATTAATGACGCCGGATGTGCGTCACTAACAACGTGACCCCGACGATAAAACATTAACGATATCGTAGCGTGTAAAGCCACCTTAAGACTCCTACACCCCTCCAATCTATCCTAAACTCTGCGGCCTGATTAATCCACCTCCCCCCTCGCTATTCCCCAACCTCCCTGCCAATCCCTTCACTGGCTTCGCATTGCCCAACGAATCCAGTTCAAAACATTAACCATGAGATACAAAGCCATGCACAACCTGTCTCCTCCCTACATCTGTGACCTAGTCTCCCGGTACCTACCTGCACGTAACCTCAGATCTTCACAAGATCTTCTTCTTTACTCCTCTCTTATCTCCTCTTCCCACAATCGCATACAAGATTTCTCCCGTGCCTCCCCCATACTCTGGAACGCTCTACCCCAACATATCAGACACTCCCCTACCGTGGAAAGCTTCAAGAGGAACCTGAACACTGACCTCTTCCAACAAGCCTACAACCTACAATAGCCCTCAGTCCAGTAGACCACTGCGCAACCAGCTCTGTCCTCACCTATTGTACCATCACCCATTCCCTGTAGACTATGAGCCCTCGCGGGCAGGGTCCTCTCTCCTCCTGTAGACTGTGAGCCCTCGCGGGCAGGGTCCTCTCTCCTCCTGTAGACTGTGAGCCCTCGCGGGCAGGGTCCTCTCTCCTCCTGTACCAGTCTGTTTTGTACTGTTATTGATTGTTGTACGTATACGCTCTTTCACTTTTAAAAGCGCCAAGGAATAAATGGCGCTGTAATAATAAATAATAATTGAGTATGGCCATTATCTTTGAACATCTATCTATCTAGGACCGTTGTGCCATGCAGCATTGTTAGTCCCTCAGATACATTTTCTAGTTATTATTTTTTCAGCCGCCCCAAAGGTACCATAGCCAGGTGCTCTTACTGTGTACTTTTCATTCCAACCCAGGGCTTTGTCACCAGTATATGGGATGTCCACTATTTGTCACCATTTATATGGGATGTCCACTATTAAACAACCCAATCTTATCTACTAAAGTCCCCCATATAACATTAAAAACACATATAGTCACTTTGTAGAAAAGCTGCGATTGCTCCTATGTCGATGCTGTGTCTTAGGCCCCCTTCACACATCAGTGAAAAACACTGACGTTCTTCACTGACGTGTAAAACACGCACATGTCCCTCCATGTTCCGTGATTCACGGAACACGTGGGTTGTCCATGTGCAATCCGTGATCCGTGATTGCATATGGACACTACTCACCTGCCTTCGCTCCTGCTGTCCATGGTGCTGAACTCCTCGTCTCTGCATCGTCCGCCCACCGCTCTCTGCAGCTACTTCCGGATCGGCTGTTCCTGCTTCCATGAATATTCATGAGTCGGGCAGGAGCTGCAGAGAGCGGAGGCTGCACAGCGAATCGCTGGAAAGGTGAGTTGAAAATGTTTATTACTTAATATGTCAGTGTTTTTCTGGTACGTGTTTCACGGATCACACACGGATCACACCATAGTGTGGTCCGTGGGTCATCAGTGATGCCAGAATAAAACGGACTTGTCTCCGTGCAGAATCACGGACACGCGTGTACAACGCATGGAGACACGGTCAGTGAAGAATCACTGATGTGCGCGCAGACCCATTGATTATAATGTGTCTGCGTATGTCAGTGATTCTGGTACGTACAAGAAAAAAGCACATACGTACCAGAATCACTGACGTGTGAAGGGGGCCTTAAGGCTGACCGTCCAACGACACAAACACAGGTGACTCAGGGGGCAAGGAAAAATAAAAATGCTTGTACGTCCCCAGTCAGGAGCGAGACCACAATTCCCACCCGCTGCGCCTCACTACCAGAGGAGTGGGAATGAAGAAGGAAATACCATTTACATGGTTCCCTGAAGGAAATAAACCTGCTGCACTCCCTAGAAAATCTTTCCGGAAGGGGCAGTTTAGGTTCGGCAACTAACGCGGATTGTACCTGTGTGACGGACTGCGCTTGTTGCTGTACTGCCCCCTTTAATTTTGTCAGCTGGGGGGACAAGGACTGCAACTGCCTTGATAGTGCAGCAACTGGGTCCATGACAAAAATGGAAATATGGGTTGACTATAATGTCACGATGAATAGGGAGAGCAGGGGACCAGGGCTCCTAGACTGACCTCAGACTGATGAGCCCTAGCTATTCCTCATCTCAGAGTTACCTTTGAAGGTGAGGATGTCTGAGCCGCCAACTTAACCCTGCTCCTGACCAGCCCTGATCTTATACCACCTCCCAACCTAGCCCAGGGAAAAGGACCAGACAGGAGTGTGATAACACCAACAGAGATAGACAAACAGTGGAAAACCAAAACTCTATCTTACAGCACGATCACACAAAATGAGGAAATAGGAGCAGAAAAGAAACAACAAGACGACGGGAGAACTTTCACAGCAACTCTAAAAACCATGCAATATAATCACCAGCAGAACTGGGACACAACAGCACACAGACACACACATCAATGCTATAGTCGGCGTGGAAAGTCAGATTCCACCATCTTAAAAAGGTGGGGAGTAAATGGGAGAGGTTTCCAACAACATGTGATCCTAGAGGTAAGCAGCAGGCTAGCAAAGTTTAACTTTTGCTAGTCTGGCCATTAATGAGCACACAGCTGGTTGCCGGCCAAGCCTGCCCGTGTAACTCAGAAACACAAGAGAAACCATAGTGTGGAGTGTCTGAATCTGATGTTTGAACAGTGTCTGATGCCACCAAGACACTCGGCGAGTTCTGAGCAAAACTCTGTGTAACAATAACATTCTGCAGCATAGAACACTGTAAATGGTCCTGGAAATGATTGTAGAATAATAGCTGCTGAGTAGTGATGGGCGAACCCGAACTGTAAACTTCAGGGTCTGTACACGGACCTCGAACAAGAACTTCTAAGTGAAGTCCATGTTACTGTTCAGATCCAGCCACCTGATTAATGATGTAAATTTAAAATATAAAAAAATAAATAAAATAATAAGGAATAAAGTCCGTCTTTAGTATGTAGCAGAACTGTGAGCGTTGTTGGACGTCCTGGTGTGGATTGTCAGACCTTCAGGGTGTTTTGCGGGTTAATAAATTAGAGAAAGAGGGTTTTTTTGTAAATAAAGGATTTTTTCTATGTGTTTTGTGTTTATTCCTGCTGATTTACAGGGTTAGTAATGAAGGAGTCTTTTAGATCCAGGGCTAAGTGGCAGCTGTGATTTTTGACAAATGACAGCTGTCATAAACCCCTTATATTACCCCAATTGCCACCGCACCAAGGCAATCGATATGAGCCGGGTAAAGTGCAGGGATTGTCACATCTAATGAATGCGACAATTCTCAGCGGCTGCGGGCTGATAATACTAGCCCCCAGCTGTCAGCTTTATCATGGCTAGGTATCAAAATTGGGGGAGATGGCATGCCTTATTTTTTTAATTACTTATTTAAATAATAATAAAACAAGTTGCACAGGGTCCCTCTTATTTTGATATACAGCCAAGATAAGCACAGGGCTGGGGGCTTCAGCATGTAGCCATATGCTTTATCAGCGCTGAGTATCACAATATGGGGGGACCCTACACCATTTTTTTTATTTATTTATATTACACCACTATAGGGACACAGACAGTGTGTGATTTCAACCAATCACAGACACTGTCACACAGGGTGGGGTCGCAGTCTGACTGCAACCAATCAAAGACGATGGTACTGATGGAGAGCAGGGGAAGCAGTAATTCAGTATGAGAGGTAATGAGCAGACACGGAAGTATTGTTGCAGCTACAGGGAAGATCGGTAAGTATAACTATCCTGCTTTGCAGCCCCCCTAGCCCTTTCTACAACCAATTTACAGCACAATGTTGAGGTCCCCATAAACTTATATGGGGTTTGGCTTCCGGGCAGATGTTTGGGTTCCCGTCCCGAACCAGACTTTTTTTTTTTAAAGTCTTTTCGGACCCACCAAACCAGGACAATTGAGGGTTTGCTGATCTCTCTACAGCTGAGGAAAAAAGTGCATGTGAAACAGATGCAAGGAGAGATAAAAAAAAAAACACAGTTGCATGAGTAATGGAATACCAAACGGATATCACGTCTTACTTTTCAGGATGATTGATATAATATAATATATATATATATATATATATATATATATATATATATATATATATATATATATATATATATATATATATAGCAGTGCAAGACTGCGGTGCTAACTACTAAGCCACCGTGCCTATATATATATATATATATATATATATATATATATATATATATATATGTGTATACACACACACACACACACACACACACACACACACACACACACACACACACACACACACACACACACACACACACACACACACACACACACACACACACACACACACACACACACACACACACACACACACACACACACACACACACACACACACACACACACACAGTGGCTTAGTAGTTAGCACCGCAGTCTTGCACTGCTGGGGTCCTGGGTTCAAATCCCACCAGGGACACCGTCTGCAAGGAGTTTGTATGTTCTCCCCGTGTTTGTGTGAGCTTCCTCCGGGTTCTCCGGATTCCTCCCACATTCCAAGACATACAGATAGGGACTCTAGATTGTGAGCCCCAATGGGGACAGTGTTGCCAATGTATGTAAAGCGCTGTGGAATTAATAGCTCTATATAAATGAATATAATTATTATTATATATATATATATATATACAAGTGGGATCGAGGCCTTAAAGTCAGAGTTTGCCCTCCTATTGGTATGGGTTTGATTTAGAGGGTGCAGGGTTTCTAACTTTTCAAAAAACATTTTAATATATACATTTATTCTAGAAAGTTTCTGATAATTCTACAAAGTTACTAACCATCCACTGTGAAAACAAATCGCTGCATACACCATAAAGTACCACTAGGTGGCGAGCTGAAACCTACTGCGAGGAAAGGAAAATATCTAAATGGAGCAGAAATTGGTGTCTGACGAAAAATATCAGCCCCACATCAGCATTCAAAGATTAAAAGCAACTCAGATTGCTTGCTATATTTATGATGCAAATGTAGATCTAAGAGTCGATGTAACAGGTATGCCAGGAATATGATACAATGCTACAATAAGGAAAATAAAATCTCAAAGTTTGTTATTGTAGTAGGAGATGATACAATCACCCATTTATAACATATAAACAGCATGTAGGTAAAGCGTGCTGCTCCCTACGTTGTGCGGGTGGCCACTATCTGTGCTCTGCAGGAGGCCAATCTGACACAAACTTTGTTTCCATCAGTTATTATAGAAAATGTTATGTTTATTTGCTTGAGTTACTTCTTTCCTCTGACTGCAGTGAATCTAGTTATAATCTTACATATAACACTACTTTCTATTAATGTTAATCTTTTATTTCCATTTGCTCTTTAGCTCTACTCTAGTAGGACCAGGGCCGGCTCCAGGTTTTTGAGATCCCTGGGCGAAAGAGTCTCAGTGGGCCCCATGCACATGCAGACATGCACATACACGGATACGTACACATACAGGCATACGTACATATACATATTTAAAGACAAATTCCCAAAAATAGACATAAATATATACACAGTCAAAAACATATATATATACATACATCATACATGCACACACACAGAGACATATTAGAGATTTTTTTAGATTGAGGAAGCCGGTGGCAGCCTCCTCACCTCCCCCGTCCAGCTCCTCCTGGGTATGTGGTTGTGCAGTGCTGATTGGTGGCCGCCACTAACAGACCCTAACTGCGCACAGTGGTATCACAGGGGCATCAGTGTCAGTGTGAACTCTCCATCCACATCTGAATGAAATGCTATGGAGAAGCCCCAGGAGGACCCCGCTGCTGACACAGAGACATAAAAAAAGCTAGAATGCAGTTTGCCAAAATGTATGTGAGCAATCAAAATCCTTCTGAGAAAGCGTCTTGTGGACAGATGAGACCAAGATGGAGCTTTTTGGTAAAGCACATCATCCTACTGTTTAACGAAAACAGAATGAGGCCTACAAAGAAAAGAACACAGCACCTACAATCAGATATAGTGGAGGCCAGAGATGTTTTGGGGTTGTTTCCCTGACTCTGGCACTGGGTGCCCTGACTGTCTGCAAGGCATCATGAAATCTGAAGATTACAAAAGGACTTTGGGTGACAATGTAATGCCTAGTGTCAAAAAGCTGGGTTTGCGTTCTGGGTCATGGGTCTTCCAGCAGGACAAGGACCCCAAACACTTCAAGAAGCCACCAGAAATGGATGGAAACAAATCGCTGGAGAGTTTTGAAGAGGCAGCCATGAGTCTGGATTTAAATTCCATTGACACCTGTGGAGAGATCTGAAAATTGTTGTTGAAAGAAGGGAAGACGTCTTCAAATATGAGAGACCTGGAGCATCTTATAAAGAAGAATCCGAGATTCAAGGTGAGAGGAGTAAGACTCTTGGAGACGGTTAAGGTTATGTGCGCACACAGTGTTTTTTTGACGCTGCGGTTTTGACCGCAAAAAAACCCGCACCAGTAAAAAACGCATAAGTTTTTACCGCGTTTCGGTGCGTTTTTGGCTGTGTTTTGCTGCGTTTTTGACCACTGCGTTTTGCTGCATTTTTGCAAAACATTGTATGGGTGAAAAACACAGTAAAACGCAGGAAAGAATTGACATGTTCATTTATTTTTAGCTCAAAAACGCAGCTAAAAAAAAAAAATTGTGTGCGGACAGCAAAAATGAAAACTCATAGACTTTGCTGGGGAAGCAAAGTCATGCAGTTTTGAGCCCAAAAACGCACCCGAAAAACGCGCAAAAACGCCGCGAAAAATGCTCAGTTCGCACATAGCCTAAAGCCTGCTTTACACGCTGCAATTAATCATGCGATCGCATTTATGATCACACCCACCCCCATGGTTTGTGCGGCACGGGCATTTTGTTGCCCGTGTCACACAATGTTGTAATCCCCGTCACACGTACTTACCTTCCAAACGACCTCGCTGTGGGCGGCGAACATCCAGTTCCTGAAGGGGGAGGGACGTTTGGTGTCACAGCGACGTCACACAGCGGCCGCCCAATAGAAGCGGAGGGGCGGAGATGAGCGGGACGTAAACATCCCGCCCACCTCCTTCCTTCCGCATTGCTGGTGGGACGTAGGTAAGCTGCAGTTCATCGTTCCCGATGTGTGCTGCCTCGGGAACAAGGAACAACCGGACGTTCGATTTTATGAAAATAAGCGACGTGTCAACGAGCAACGATAAGGTGAGTATTTTTGCTCGTTCACAGTCGTTCGTAGCTGTCACACGCTACGATTCGTCAAACAATGCCGGATGTCCGTCACTAACGACAAGACCCCGACGACATATCGTTTGATATATCGTAGCGCGTAAAGCCCGCTTTAAGGAAGTGATTGATTGCAGTTATTTATTCCAAAGGGTGTCCAATCAACAATTTTGTCAGACCCATTTTTGGAGTTTTATGTAAAACTATGTCTAAGTTGCCTTTTTCCTCCTGTTTTTTTTTATATGTTGTTACAATACACACAAAGGAAATAAACATATAGAATTGCAATAATTTAGTGCAAGAAAAACTTCATTTTCCGAAACAATTTTCAAGGTGCCAACACTTTTGGCCATGACTCTATATAATTTTTTAAAAAAAAACTTTTTTTAAGTCCTTCATAAAAAGCATAACATAATGATCCTATGAAGCCCAGCCTGTAGCATAGTAGCTATGGTGCATCACTTGCCTTAAATGCTGCTATCAGAGATTGACAGTGGCATTTAATAGGTTAACAGAAGTTCTGATTGCTGCTGTTATATGAAGAGGAGGTATATCATACTGCCAGGTATGAAGCTATATGAACTTCTGTATATATGTCACACTTTGGGAAGGGGTTAGTATAATTCTACAGCATATGGATTTTTATATAGCCATCTGAATAAGCCCTAAGTGGTGTATTTTCTGTATTTATAGTGTTTGTGACAGTACCAGCAGAGGGAGCCACTGAGCACACAATCCTCACATGCACTAATGATAACACGCTGTATTTGCCTTTTTTATTTTTTTTTCTCTTCTGAAGCTTTCTCATCCTGCTAAAATGATATATGTTTCTGCATGATCTCAAAGCTAGGGCAATTTAAAATAGGAATTTATGGGCTCCCTTAATGTATAAGAGGGCATAATTTTGTCAAACTTTAGCACGTATGTAGGCATTTTATGACAGTAATTTACTTCCTCACTCTATAAGTAATATGACTTGCAGATAAAAAACTTAGGTCAAGCATCTCAAAAATTAGATGAATCCCTTCAAAGAGACATAAAATGTAAATAAATAAAAAAACGAAGTTCTAGTTTACTTTGTGTGATAGAATTATACCACGGGATAAATCATAAAAAGAGACGTTTCTGTAAAACACGAACGTCGCGCAGTTTTTGACCTCTCCCCGGTGATATGATTATTACCGCGGCTTTGATAACTCTTTTTCTTCTTTTTTTATTTAACTGCGCTGTATGACGACGAGTACAGAACTTGATAGGAAAAACATAACAGAATATTGTGAATATACATGGACATAGTTATTGAAGTATAAAGTATGCATAAAAGGCAAATGCATAGAGAGCAAGTCCCTATAGCACAGAAGAATGGATGAGTATTCCAGAAAGACGTCCTGGCACCAGTCATTACATTACAAGATGCTGCTGACAAATTTGCAGGGAGTTTAATATTAGGACGTTTTAATTTATTGAAGGATTATATTTTATGAGGATCACTCCACTTGTAATGGTATCAGACTTTTAGAAACACCCTCTTGGGAAATACAGAGTTAATATAGAGAGGTTTACGCATCCATTGACCAATATCCTTAAGGCCTCTTTCACACATTCGTGAAAAACCACCCACGTTTTTCACGGACGTGTCAGAGGTGCGTTTTGCCCTCCGTGAGCCGTGTTTATGGCCTACGTGGGTTCTCCGTGTGTTATCCGTGATAACACACGGAGAACGGGAACTTTCTGCTCACCTGTCCCTGGCGTCGCTGTCCGTGGTGCCGATCCGATCCTGCCGACTCCCCGCTGCTGCAGCTTCCGGCCGCAATGAAGTGAATATTCAATGAGCATAATGAGCGGCGGTCGGAAGCAAGTGACAGCAGCGGCAGAGACAGCAGGGCTGGAGAAGGTGAGCAAAGGTTTTTTTTTATTTTCTCAAACACGTGTGTTTTCTCCGGCGCGTGTGTGACGGGGTATGCGACAGAGCAGTAAGGGATGCCAGGCCAAGGAACAATCCAAGAAGATTTAATGAGGCAGGGAGCATAAAACATGCAATATTAAAATGGTTCTTTAGAGTCCACACAAAGGAAATAGGTCCGGGGGCGCCAAGGAGAATGCAAAAGTCCTCAAAGTCCAATCGTCCATGTACGGGCGATAAGGAGCTGGCCTTAGCACAGGTCCTCACCCTTCACTCAACAAAGCACAATCCCACGTGGCCGCGGATCTCCAGTCTGTAACAGTCCACACACACAGACCCCAGGATCCAGCCTCAGCTATAGATCCTAGTACGTCTTCAGCCGAGATCCAACTAACTGAACTAACATGTTCTTCTCTCCTGGGATCAGCCCCTTAGGTGGGCACACCTCCCCCTGGCCATTTGATGCATGAATGGACTTTAGACTGCTGGCTCTGTTCTGTTTACCAAGTTGTAGATTGGAGAAGTCCCATGCTGAGAAGAACAATATATATATGCAACCCCCACCAAATCAATGACAATAGCTACTGCTGAAGCCTGAGTGCAATATGATACAGGCGGGGGGAAGGTATGGTCACTTACATCACATCCTGACATAGTATTACAGCAAATACAGTGAGAAGGTAAAATACATCACATGGCATCTTATACAAAAAATATGGGATGGAGAAAACTACATACATCATGACAATTCCTTCCCCTCCCAACCTGTGTACGTACTAGTGACCTCTACAGGTCGCTGGTTAAGTACACGCAGGCATGGCTGACAGGACTCAAGGCTCCTCTTGCCTGGACAGTCCATCTGCATTTTGGGTGTTGGCTCCAGGTTCTTTAGTGTATGATGAAGATGTAGGGTTGAATGTTCGGGTCCAGTTTATATCCTCCTTCACTTAAACTCGACTTTCTGCACCCACAAATCGGCATTGTATATCTCCCACATCATTGCCTAGGAGAATGTCTGCAGGAAGGCCGCTCATCACACCGATTATGCATTGTTTTGCCCCAAAGCCATAATCCAGGGTCACACTCGCTCTTGGAATGTATCTTTGAGTACCTCCAGCCAATTCAATGGAAATTCCTGGTCCCTGTTGAATTTCTTCTGGTTGAATTACTCGGGGATCTGCGATGGTGAGAAAAGCCCCAGTGTCACGAAAGCCAACAACTTTTTGGCCATCCAGCACGACCTCCTGTAGATGTTTATGCTGAAGATCATAAGAACGCGTGGCTGTGGCTCGCACTCCATAGACTCCTGGTAGGGAAGTCAACATATCAGGGTCACTTGGCAAATCATCAGGGCCTGAATCCAGCTCTTCTCCTGTTGAGGGTGTCTGTAGATAATGGACAGGCAAAGGTGGTCTGCAGCTGTTCTGCCTCTGAACACCTGGAAAGTGAGCTTGCAGATGACCAGGCTGCCCACATTGATAACATCTGCGCTGCATCTCACTCCTTCCAGTTTGCCTTCTGGAGAAGTAGGTAGGAGACCTTGGTGACTGATAGGGAGGTGCAGGTGCTGGAGGTGGTTGTCGATTTGGAGGATGACTCCACTGGATAGATGGGCATGTGGCCCGCAGATGTCCGGGATGCCCACAGCTATAACAGCTCCGCTCTTCTACTTTCTCTCCTCGTCGTATTCCAAAAAAATGTGGTAGAAACAACTGGAGGCACGTACACACGGATATCCACATGAGGTGGTGATCTAGGTCGAGGAACATTGGACACTGAAGGACAAGGAACCTCTGGTGTTGGGGAGCTGGTCATTTTTGCTCCCTCTGCTAGCAGCTTCTTCCATTGAGGCTTGATAGTGAGCACCTCATCAGCTAGAGCAGCAGCTTGTTCCATTGTCTCTGGTCTCCTCTCACGCACCCATTCCCGAATCTCAGTAGGGCACTTGGCATAAAACTGTTCTTTTAGGATGACCTGGATGAACGTCTCCCATATTAAGGCCCCCTCTCCCTCCAGCCAGCGATGGCATACTTGTTTCAGTCTGTGGGCAAACATCTTGAAAGACACTTCTCCATCACAGGCTAATGTACGGAACTTAGTCCTATAAGTATCTGGAGTCACGGCATAATGTTCTAGAATGGTCTGTTTTATCTCCCCATACTCACAATTCCACTGAGGGTCCATAGCTCTATAGGCGTCGGCAGCTCCACCCTCCAAGAGGCCCACCAGGTGTCTGACTCGCTCTCTTTCTGGGACTTCATTAATCGGCACTGATGCTCAAAGTCCTGAAAGAAGCCCTCAATGTCACCTGCAGCTTCATTAAATGGCTTAAAATCCTTGCGGGACACTCTGGAGAATTCCCTCATAGTTGGTGCTGTGGTTAAAGTTAGTCTTGGGCCTCTAGCTGCTTCCACAGCAAATCTCTCCAGCAGTGCTGCCCTCTCTTGAGCTCTGCGAATGGCATCCATCTTATATTCAGTGGTGACCTCATCTCCCAGCAGTGCCATCTCCTCCTCATACCACACAACCCATTGACTTTTTTGGGTATTTACCTCCAGCTCCCGTCTTTCCTCCCTTTGCTGTGGAAATTGTTCTTCGGTGCCATCTTGCAGGCAAGCGTTTTCCAATGCCTCAATTAGTTGCTCCTTAGAGAGTCCTTTGTAACCGACTCCTAATTCACGGGCCATTGTTTGTAGGCTCACCACAGTCCAGTTCCTGTATCCTGAGGTTCTGAATCCAGATGTTAATGGGCCGTTGTCCTCCATTCTTTCTGCTCTGCTCCCGCCGCTGCCACCAGTTTGTGACGGGGTATGCGACAGAGCAGTAAGGGACGCCAGGCCAAGGAACAATCCAAGAAGATTTAATGAGGCAGGGAGCATAAAACATGCAATATTAAAATGGTTCTTTAGAGTCCACACAAAGGAAATAGGTCCGGGGGCGCCAAGGAGAATGCAAAAGTCCTCAAAGTCCAATCGTCCATGTACGGGCGATAAGGAGCTGGCCTTAGCACATGTCCTCACCCTTCACTCAACAAAGCACAATCCCACGTGGCCGCGGATCTCCAGTCTGTAACAGTCCACACACACAGACCCCAGGATCCAGCCTCAGCTATAGATCCTAGTACGTCTTCAGCCGAGATCCAACTAACTGAACTAACATGTTCTTCTCTCCTGGGATCAGCCCCTTAGGTGGGCACACCTCCCCCTGGCCATTTGATGCATGAATGGACTTTAGACTGATGGCTCTGTTCTGTTTACCAAGTTGTAGATTGGAGAAGTCCCATGCTGAGAAGAACAATATATATATGCAACCCCCACCAAATCAATGACAATAGCTACTGCTGAAGCCTGAGTGCAATATGATACAGGCTGGGGGGAAGGTATGGTCACTTACATCCCAAGACATAGTATTACAGCAAATACAGTGAGAAGGTAAAATACATCACATGGCATCTTATACAAAAAATATGGGATGGAGAAAACTACATACATCATGACAGCGTATCACACGGAACACCTCCGTGTGGTCAATTTGCGTTCCGTGTGACACCCGTGATGCCGGAGAAAAACGGACATGTTGACATGTGGAGCACACGGACACACGTATGCTCCAAAAGTACACACGGTCCATGGCAGAACACGCACGTGAGCGCAGACCCATTGATTTTAATGGGTCTACGTGTGCCCGTGTCTCCGGTACGTGAGGAAAAGGACCAAACACGTACCGGAGACACGGACGTGTGAAAGAGGCCTAAGCCAAAGTGGAAAGCCACCATCAACAGTAGATAGGCATCTTGAAGTTTTGTTTCAGTCCTATTTTTGCTCCCTTACACCCTTGCAACAAACTAAGGATATGTGCACACAATGTCGTTTTCAGGTGAGTTTGCTCCAAAACCTGCCTTAAAAAGCGCACAGAACCTCACATGAGCCCGACACCGTGAGCACTGCTGGAATGGCAGCGGTACAGGAGACGACTATAGGCTTTATTATGTTACGTGGGGGAAACGTGGAATCAGAAGTTGTCCTAGTAGTGCACAGCCCCTTTAAGTCTGCAAAGGGTATGTTCACATGTTGCTCTTTTGCTACATGCAAAACCTGCTCTCTTGACAATAAATAAGCTGCTAAAAAGCAGGTTTTGCTGCATTTTTTGCTAATTTTTGGTGCAAATTATATGTGTCATTTGTCTACAGATAAAGTTAGTTTAATTCACCGAAAACAGATGGTTGCACTTTTTGCCCATTCTCATTGCTTTCATTGGTGAAAAAAGGCAAAGATTTGACATTTCGTAGATTTTGAAAACGCAGCAGTTTTCCTGTTCAGTAAGGCTACTTTCCCACATCCGTTTTTTTCCATCAGTCACAATACGTTTTGTGACTGATGCGACGGATCAGTCGCACATTGTGGTACAACTGATGCGACGGATCCCTGTAAAAAAAACTGATCCGTGGTACCAGCTTTGGAGCCTTGCAATGTGATTGTGTACATACTGGGCATTGCCAGTAGAAAATGATGGAATCCAGCACTGGATTCCATTGTGTGACGGATTACGGCGGAATCCTGCACGATAGACAACCATTATACCTCGCGACAGATTGCGACGGAATCCTGTGCAGTGCATCGTTTCAACACTGTGCGTTGCTTCGGCCCGATGGTCAGTTATTCCACGACTGATCTATCGCACGACGGATGCAACGCAAGGCCATCAGTCGCAATCCGTCGTTAATACAAGTCTATGGAAAAAAACGGAATCCTGCAAATTATTTTGCAGGATTCTGTTTTTTATCAAAGCGTCGGATTGTGACTGAGGGAAAATGACGGAAATGTGAAAGTAGCCTAAGAGAAAAAAAAGCAATTGTGTTCATGAGATTTTTGAAATCTCATAGTTTGTACTGGTACTGCAAAAACACAATTCAGGAAGAGAGCCTAAGGGGTACTTTGCACGCTGCGACATCGCCAGCCGATGCTGCAATGTCGAGCGCGATAGTCCCAGCCCCCGTCGCAGCAGCGATATCTTGTGATTGCTGGCGTAGCGAACATTATCGCTACGCCAGCTTCACATGCACTTACCTGTCCTGCGACGTCGCTCTGGCCGGCGAACCGCCTCCTTCCTAAGGGGGCGGGTCGTGCGGCGTCACAGTGATGTCACACGGCAGGCGGCCAATAGCAGCGGAGGGGCAGAGATGAGCAGGATGTAAACATCCCGCCCACCTCCGTCCTTCCGCAGAGATGTGTGCTGCCGCAGGAACGAGGAACTACATCTTACCTGTCGCTGCACCGGCATTATGGAAATGTCAGACCCTATACCGATGATAAGATAACGACGCTTTTGCGCTCATTAATCGTATCAAAAAGGATTTGCACACTACGATATCGACTGCGACGCCGGATGTGCGTCACTTTCGATTTGACCCCACCGACATCGCACCTGCGATGTTGTAGTGTGCAAAGCCCACCTAAGGTTTTAGGGCACAGGCACACGTTGAGTATTTGGTGACTCTTTTACATGAATATTTGTAAGCCAAAACCAAGCACCACTTCAGTATGTATCTCCAACTCCTGGTTTTGGCTACAAATACTGATTTAATAAACTTGCCAAATACTCAATATATGCACGTGGCCTAACAGGGTCTAAATAGAGGATACATGGTGTCCGTTACTTAACCCCTTTACGACAGGGGCATTTTTTTTATATTTCAGCACTTTCATATTTCCCCCCCTTCTTCCAAAAAGTCATAGCTTTTTTATTTTATTCTTCCTTTGACATAGCCATATGACGGCTTGTTATTTTGCAGGACAAGTTGTAGTTTTGAACACCATTCACTTAACCATATTTAACCATAATTTATTAATAAAATTAATTCTGTTTTATTTGTTCAAATTTAAAATACAATAAAAATGATTGAAAATCACCATTCACTTAACCATATAATGTGCTATATATATGGAAAAAAAATTCTGTGTGGTAAAAAAAAAATCTTATTCCCCCATAATCTTTCAGGTTTTGCTTTTACAAGATTCATTATTTGGTAAAAATGACCTGACGGACATGTCAGTCTGAGTACAGCGATACCAAGTCTTTTTTTTTCTATTTTAATGGTAAAATAAATAATTCTGAACTTTGTAAAAATAAAAAAAGAAATCAAATCAATAAATATAGTAGCACTCACTATGTGTATCAGGAATGGCTGTGTGTGCTGCCTGGCAAATAGAAAAATCATCAAACTCGTACCACATTGCTAATTGCACTAACACCAGAATAGGCTACGGTAAAGGCTTCATGCATAAATCATCAAGGTGATATATTAGAAATGCGATAGATGACGCATGTAAATCAAACACTTAAATGTACAAATAAGTTACAGATGTTAAGAATCTTAAAAATATGCAGAGGAGCTTCGTGTATACACTTGATGATTTATGTATGAAACCTTTCCGTGGCCTATTTTGGTGTAGGATTTTTTTTGTTTTACAAAATGTGTTTGTCACCATTTACAGAGACCTGTGACTTATTGATTTATTTATTTTTGCGTGTTGTGTTTACATATTTACTGATACAATTTTGGTCTACATAAGATATTTTGATCTATTTTTACTGCATTTTTTGTGGCTAGTGCAGCCATTTAAACTAAATTGATATGTTGATAGATTGGAGTTTTATTGGACGGTGGTGACAATAAAGGTTTATTTTTTCTTTTTAAGTCTTCATTTTTTTAAATGAGAAAAGGGGAGTGATTTACCGTATTTTTTGGTTTATAAGACGCACCCCAAATTCAGAGCACGAAAAGGTAAAAAAAAAAAAAAAAAATATGGGGTCTGTCTTATAATCTGGTGACGTCTTACCGGAGGGGCAGCAGTGGTGGTGGAGTGGAGTCACAGGAGGCAGGGGCGGTGGGTGTCCTAGAAACTGTAGGCTGTGCTGGGGTTGTGGCGGAGGCTGGTGCAGCTGTGCTGGGGCTCGGGCTGTGGCGGCGGCAGCTGCGGCTGGTGAGGGCTTCAAAGAAATGGTGCCCAGAGTCAGCGCAGATTGAGCTCTCAGCTCAATGGCAAGCCGAGATCTCATCTGGGCAAGCGCCACCTCCGGGCGCCATTTTCCTTAAGTCCGCTCCTGGAGATCAATGGGCCGGAGGAGGCATGAGCGCAGATGAGAGCTTGAGTCAAGAACTTTATCTGCGCACGTACTGACTCCAGGCGGCATTATTTGAAGTCCTCACCGCCCGCCCCACAGCACCAGTCCAGCCGCTGGAGACCCCTCACAGCCGCCCCAGCACCAGCCACCGGAGACCTCACACAGCCGCACCAGCTGCCGCAGAACCCACACAGCTGCCCCAGAACCAGCCACCGGAGACCCTGCACAACAGCCCCAGCACCAGCCGCTGCAGATCCCGCACAGTCGCCTCAGCAGCAGCCGCCAGAGACCCTGCACAGCCACCGGAGACCTTGCACAGTCGCACCAGCTGCCGCAGACCCCACACAGCTGCCCCAGAACCAGCCACTGGAGACCCCGCACAGCCGACCCAACACCTGCTGCTGCAGATCCCGCACAGTCGCAACAGCGGCAGCCGCCAGAGACCCCGCACCAGCAACCGTAGCACCAGCTGCGACAGACCCTGCACAGCTGCCGCAGCACCAGCCCAATCACCACGGTATTCCCTCGGCCTTTTGCGACCTCTCCCCACCACCCCGGTAAGCTACATTCGGATTATAAGACGCACTCCTCACTTTCCTCCCAAATCTTTGGGAGGAAAAGTGCATCTTATAATCTGAAAAACACAGTAATTTTTTTAAGATTTAAAAAAACCTTTTTGTTAGTCTCGATAGTGGATTTGAACTTGCGGCTGTTTGATCGCTTATACTATATACTGTAATACAATGGGCTGTATTTCTCAGAAGGACCAAGATGGCAGTTACGGGAGTCTTCAGCAAGACCCTAGCTGCCAATACTACGTATCGGTTACTCATGACTGTTGGTAGCTGCTGCATATACGTCGGTAAGCGCACTATTTAAATGCTGTTTTCAGAGATTGACAGCAGCTAAATAGTCACAGGGGGAGCTCACTGCAGCCATTGCTGATACAGAGACATACAACCCTCTCAATAAATAGTAAAGTATGACAGAAGTAAATCAAAAGTTCAACCAACTGCGCAAAAAGTACATCCTATTTAAGAACCTGTTGAAAGTTGCAGAACATCCAGACAGTGTAATGAGTTGTTTTCTGATTTTCACTGATAATATTCAGTGTGAGAATCTAATCAGGATTCCTCATTTCGCCTCCTGTCCTTACTCCGCAGATGTGTTTGAACACAATCTGTTTTACTGTATTGCTCATATCTTACTTTCGATAGTTGAATATCCTTGAGTGACCTTTCATGCTGTGATCACTTTTTTTTCTTTCCCTTTTAAGTTAAATGGCTTCCTTTTTTACATCAATTCTATACTAGAATTATCAGTCTGCCCCGATCATGTAGACATTCACCTGACATAGAATGATGTGAAAAGTTTTTGGTAACTTTATATCACGGAAGGAAAATGTATTAATTAATAGTTGTAAGATCAATCTAAAATAAAGCAAAAGGTATTTCCAGACGTAAATGGTATTATTATTATTAGGGATGATCGAATACCTCAAATATTCAACTTCGCGAATATTTGCCGAATAGGTTGCTGCTATTCGCGAATATTTGATGCGCAACGTAAGTCTATGGGAAACCCGAATAACAACTATTCGGAACTATTCGGGCTTTCCATAGACTTACATTGCACATCGAATATTCGCGAATAGTCCAATAGCGCCGACCTAATCGGCAAATATTCGCGAAGCCGAATATTAGAGGTATTCGATCATCCCTAATTATTATATAATATAAAACCGATTGTGACTTTTAAGGTGCAGCCATAATCATAACATTACAATAGAAGGGGAATAGATATATCGATAGATAGATAGATAGATAGATAGATAGATAGATAGATATCACCCCAATTCCCCAAAAGTTGTGTCATTGTGTAGAATTATCAGTCTGCCCCGATCGTGTAGACATTCACCTGACATAGAATGATGTGAAAAGTTTTTGGTAACTTTATATCACGGAAGGAAAATGTATTAATTAATAGTTGTAAGATCAATGTAAAATAAAGCAAAAGGTATTTCCAGACGTAAATGGTATTATTATTAGGGATGATTGAATACCTCAAATATTCGACTTCGCGAATATTTGCCGAATAGGTTGCTGCTATTCGCGAATATTTGATGCGCAACGTAAGTCTATGGGAAACCCGAATAACAACTATTCGGAACTATTCGGGCTTTCCATAGACTTACATTGCGCATCGAATATTCGCGAATAGTCCAATAGCGGCGACCTAATCGGCAAATATTCGCAAAGCCGAATATTAGAGGTATTCGATCATCTCTAATTATTATATAATATAAAACCGATTGTGACTTTTAAGGTGCAGCCATAATCATAACATTACAATAGAAGGGGAATAGATATATCGATAGATAGATAGATAGATAATAGGATAGATAGATAGAGGGATAGATAGATAGAGGGATAGATAGAGGGATAGATAGATAGATAGAGGGATAGATAGATAGATAGATAGATAGATAGATAGATATCACCCCAATTCCCCAAAAGTTGTGTCATTGTGTAAAATGTAAAGATAACAAGATCAATGCTTTGGAATTATCGTACAGTCAATTTCCATTTCATTTGAAAGAATTATTTAGAAATTGATGACATCGACACATCTCAAAAAAGTTGTTCCAGGGCCCTGTCTACCATCGTGTAGCATTCGCTCATTTTTTACAACAGTGTGGAAAGAAAGGGAAAGTGAGAAGAAAATTGATAAGTTTTGGAAGAGGAATATTGTCCTATTCTTGTCGGCTGTAGCATTCTCGCTGCTCCACGGTCTTGGACTTTGCCGGATTTTTCAAATCATAGTGCGCCAAATGATTTATATTGGTGAAAGGTTTGGACTGCAGACGGCCGATTCATCACTCCAATTCTTCTTCTGTGAAACCAAACTGTTGTGATGGATGCAATATGTGGTTTACAATTGTCTTCCAAAAAAAACCCAAAGCTTTTCCTGAAGTAGACATTGTTTGGATAGAGCCTATGTTGTTCTAAACCTCTATATAATGCTCAGCAGTGATTGTGACTTTCCTACGTAAATTTCCTCCAATGCAGCGCCAACTATCAGAGATGTATGTACTGCGCGCTGGTAGCAAGCTTGACCCTCTTCCTCCTGCGTCTGTAGGTTTCGTAAAGAATTTCACATTTTGAATAATCTGACGACAGAACAGTTTTCCGTTTTTCCTTTGTCCATTATATACGTTTTGGCCCACAGAAGACAATAATGTTACTAATTTGTGCTGATAAATATGTAACACTCGCAGGTGCGAGCGGGAGTGGACCCCTGAACCACAGGGGGGAGCCGGGTTAACCGTGAAGTGGGAGAGACTTAACTAAGCGCCTATCGGGTATTAACTAGAGCCTCTAATGGTGAGGTTGGACTTGGCTGCTAGTAGACGCCAGGTGCCACTCCAAGGGCAGTGTCCGAGACTGTGGTAGCTGAGCGGAGCTGGGTGACAGCAGGACAGGAGTGTAGCCACGGACTGGATGGGTACTAGGAGTCAAATAGGGCTCACACAGGAACTAGAGAGGACTGGAACAAGTACTCCGGGACAGGCAGGTTCTTGAACACACGATGGGTACTGGACACAGGATGGCAGGTACTGGAAGGTCATAAAGTGCAGGCAGGTACTGGCACCGGTCATCAGCCACAGGACGTCAGGTACTGGGACTCAGGTGAGGCAGGTGCGTAAACACAGGTAAGGCTGGCAACACAGGACACAGGACATGCCGGACGCTGGATATTCCGGTGTCTGGATGCACAGGTGCCTGTATATGCTGAATGCAAGATATGCCAGACTCTGGCAGGAAGGGGCAAGGAACATCGACAGGATAGACACAGGAACATAGGCTGTACGAATGCATGAACTATAGCAGAACCAGAACTGGTTACAAGCAGGACTGCAGCTGGACACAGGCAGACTAGAGTAACTAGCTGGACCAACATGACAGGACTAGGCTTAGGCCCCATCCAACAGGTGAGGGAGCCTTAAATACTTGGTGTCTCCCAGCAATAGGCTGGGGCCACCTTTACAAGGTGCGCCGCTCACTGTTTAAGAAGCGGGGAGTCGACGAACGTGTGCACCCTAAGCTGGAGACCAAGAAACCCTGAGAGGCATGCGCAGGGCCTAGGGCCAAGGGACCTCGGCAAGAGGCAGGGACTGAAACACACGTGGACAGCCACAGAGGAGAACTGGGGTTCAAACTACATGTGGGCAGTAACACATGGGCGGCCATGCAGTAGTGCAGAGGACTACATAACCCGTGAGAAGGTAACAGCATCGGTTTCCCTGCTGGGTGAGGGGAGAGGAGAGTGCAGGGACATCGCTGTATTTAGGGACAGAGACTCTGGCATTATAACATGGATTATTCTTTGCATTTCAGAGATTTTATGATTAACTGTTCATAGGCAATGACTTCTGGAAGTATTCCTGAGCCCATGCAGTGATTTGCATGACAAAGTCATGTCATATTTACTGCACTGCAGTCCCGTAGACCATAAGCATGAAATACTGATTGTTGGCTTTATGCACATGGATTTCTCTATAATTTCTCAATCTCCTCATGATAACATGTACTATAGATGGTGGAATATTCAAAGTTTTTTCAATTTTATACTACGAAACAATTTTCTAAAATTGTTCCACAATTTTTAGATGCAGCTATTGGTGATCTCTGACCATCTTTGCTTCTGAGAGACTCTGCCTCTCTTTCATACTCTTTTTATACACAGTTATGTGCCTTTGTTGAAAATTGACCCTCCAGTTGTTTTATCCATTAGCACGATTAATTTTTTCGGTCTTTTGTTAAAATGAAATTAAAAAATGAAATGGAAAAATGTTCAACTTCTAATCTATTTTACGTTCTGCTGTGTATAAAATATGGCGATAAGTGATTTCTAAATCATCGCTCTTATTTTCTTTACATTATACACAGTGGCCCAACGTTTTTGTAATGGGGGTTGTAGAAATTAGGTGCATGGATATGAGTGTGGTTTGTGATAGATAGATAGATAGATAGATAGATAGATAGATAGATAGATAGAGGGACAGATAGATAGATAGATAGAGGGATAGATAGAGGGATAGATAGATAGATAGATAGATAGATAGATAGATAGATAGAGGGATAGATAGATAGATAGATAGATAGAGGGATAGATAGATAGATAGAGGGATAGATAGATAGATAGAGGGATAGATAGATAGAGGGATAGATAGATAGAGGGATAGATAGATAGATAGATTCATAGATAGATGATAGTTAAGAAATAAATAGATATGAGATACATAGATGATAGATGAGATAGATAAGAAATACTTGGATACGAGATTGATTGATAGATAGCTAGATATGAAGTAAACAGTTAGATACTTAGGTGATGCACATAAAGCAATTACAATAAGAGACAAACATCAATATGTGCTTATTAAATTGAAAAAAATATGTGAAGATTAAAAAATGTCTCCGTAAATCTTGCAATTTGTATAATTATCATTATGGTATAACATTTATCAAATTAAATTTCCTACCTTAAAGCCATCTTCATCTCAGTCGCTAGTGCTGTACACAAGACCATGTTTCTGCTTATATCTGCTAGATGCTCCCTTTCCATTGTCTGAAAAATGGCAATTAAAAATGATTATTTTATGGATATGTGAAGCTTTATTTTACAAAAGAAAAAAAAAAACAAATAAAGTATGTGTTTGTATGTGGGGGTGGAGGGGGTCTCAAAATTCAGATTTTAGAAGTCAGTTCGTCCTAATGAAGCATTGGGAAAAAGAAATATTTCCATATGTCATTGTCCTTTTTATCATCCAGTCTCTGTCAGATTTATTCTGGACAACTAAAAAAAAATGAGCAGGGAACTTTGTGATGTGAGGTAGAGTCAAGAAAATAGAATATATTCACAGTCAGTCCTGGAGATACACAGACACTGACAAGGGACATAACTTTTAAAATTAGCCGAAAAGATGTGAAGGAGGACTTCTTTACAGAAAGGGTGATCCATGGCACAACCTTGCTATCACTGTTTTGGGGACTTATTCTGGATAATAGAAAAAAAAATCATTACCCAGCACAGATCTGCAAATCAAACCATAAAACACGCTCATGCAAACTATGTATAATAATACTAAAGGCCATGTTCATACTTGATGGAATTGCTATACATTTGCAAGTTGGATTTAGCAGCTATTCAAAGTATAATACATGAGGATGAGATTTCTGTGACATGAGTATGATGCAGGCTTCCAAAAATACGTGCCCATTATCTTGCCCATTTTCACAGTGGATTTTACCTTTTTGATATATAGTGTGATATCTACACTGATTCCACAGTAGCACTGGCTGCAAAAGCCACATGGAATATTTGGATTTTGTTAGAGAATCACAGATCTGTAATGAGATCCATGGCAGAAATTGTAGCAATGATCAGTACAATTTATTTACTTTTGAAGCGATAAATTAAAGCCCAGTCTAAATGAACAAAATAATTCACTAAACATTAAACCTTTGTGTATCTTACATCCAAAACGACTGTCATCGAACTCACAGAACTTTCCAGTTTCTAAAATGCAAATAAAAATTACCTGAAAATTGTAATCATCTTAGGCGGCTTTCACACTACGTTTTTTTAACTTGCGTCCTGAATGTTTTTTTAACGCAAAAACGGATCCAGTGCAAATGCGTTTTCATTTCAATGCATTTGCAATGGACTTGCGTTCACATGCGTTTGCGTGCGTTATAGTAAGGATCCAGCGACTTGCAGTTTTTTAACATTTTTCAAAAACGCTACTTGTAGCGTTTTTGAGCTGCGTCCAAATACTGCAAATTGCTGGATCCTGACTATACTGCACGCAAACGCATGTGAACGCTGGCATGCTGATAGACAGGCTCCTGCTTGCTCTACTGAGCATGCACAGAAACCAGCCTCGCGTGATCAGTCTCTCTCTCCCCCTCCCTCTCTGTCTCTCTCCCCCTCCCTCTCTCCCCCTCCCTCTCTGTCTCTCACCCCCTCTCTCTCTGTCTCTCTCCCCCTCCCTCTCTCTCCCTCACCCGCTCTCTCTCTGTCTCTCTCCCCTTCCCTCTCTCCCCCTCCCTCTCTGTCTCTCTCCCCCTCCCTCTCTCCCCCTCCCTCTCTGTCTCTCACCCCCTCTCTCTCTGTCTCTCTCCCCCTCCCTCTCTCTCCCTCACCCGCTCTCTCTCTGTCTCTCTCCCCTTCCCTCTCTCCCCCTCCCTCTCTGTCTCTCTCCCCCTCCCTCTCTCCCCCTCCCTCTCTGTCTCTCACCCCCTCTCTCTCTGTCTCTCTCCCCCTCCCTCTCTCTCCCTCACCCGCTCTCTCTGTCTCTCTCCCCTTCCCTCTCTGTCTCTCTCCCCCTCCCTCTTTCCCCCTCCCTCTCTGTCTCTCTACCCCTCCCTCTCCTCTCTCTCCCCCGCCTGAGAGCTGCAGACACTCGTAACCAAGGTAAATATCGGGTAACCAAGCAAAGCGCTTCTCTTAGTTGCCCGATGTTTACGTTGGTTATGTGTGCAGGGAGCAGGCAGCCCGGCTCCTAGCAGCTGCGGATGCTCGTAACCAAGGTAAATATCGGGTATCCAAGCAAGTTACCCGATGTTTACCTTGGTTACGAGCCTCCGCAGCTGTTAGATGCTGGCTCCCAGTCTATTGTTCAGTTCCACTGACTCCCGATCACATGACTCCAATGCCCGCCCATAAACTTAAAGTGACAGGATCCTGCAAAATAACACATGCGTTTGCATGCGTTTTTTTGCTGTAAAAGCAGGATCTGCTTTTACAGCAAAAAAAGTTCATGACGCATGTTAAAAAAACGTAGTGTGAAAGCAGCCTTAACTCTGCAAAAGAAAATGCAAAAAGGAAATGCAAAAAGGACACGCAAAACAATTCATAATACTCCATACTTTTACCAAGCAAAAAAATAAACATAAGAAAAGTTCCATAATACGCAATGTGATAGGAAACGCTGCCATTTTAAAATGATGTCGAGGTACGGACAAATGATTATGTATCAGAGCTTAAACGGGTTGCTGTCAAGTTTGGAGTTCATCTTCTATACAAAGCATAGGAAATAAATTCCCAATCGCTAAGTGTCCAACTGCTGGAGTCCCATAAGACAAGGAGGAACTTACATCGAAACAAAGGGAAAACCACAGCACCTTGGTCACTTACTTATGTTGCCTAAGTTGTTTTTTACTCCATCAGATGAAAAACAGCAGCAACGTTTCGACCTGTGGTCTTTGTCAAGCATAGCATACAATGGCTAATGCCCGTTTTTTTTATACACACAGTGAAAATCCATTAACCAATTAAACAGCAGGCAATCACGTGTGGAGTTTGAGCCAATGACAATAAAAAAAATCTCACTGCATAGACATCCAGGGTTATCCCGACCTCACTTCACCCGGAGACAGATCTGCTCCCAATGCGCATGCTCTTCAGTCATTATTATTATTTATTATTATAGCGCAATCAATTCCATGGCGCTTTACACGTGAAATGGGTGTACATAATAGGGACAAGTACAATAATCATAAACAATACAGGACACAGGTACAGGAGGAGAGAGGTCCCTGCCCGTGAGGGCTCACAGTCTACAAGGCATAGGTGAGGATACAGTAGGTGAGGGTAGAGCTGATTGTGCGGCGCTGTATCAGACTGAGGGTTATGGCAGGTTGTAGGCTTGTCGGAAGAGGTGGGTCTTCAGGTTCCTTTTGAAGCTTGCCAAGGTAAGCGAGAGTCTGATGTGTTGTGGCAGAGCATTCCAGAGTATGGAGGAGGCACGGGAGAAATCTTGGATGCGATGGTGGGAAGAGGAGATGAGAGGGGAGTAGAGAAGGAGATCTTGTGAGGATCGAAGGTTATGTGTGGGTAAGTACCGAGAGACTAGGTCAGAGATGTAGGGAGATTTGATGTTGTCTTATTTCTGACGGTCCTAAGGAAGGGAGCAGAACTCCTGAAACGCGTAGACCTATGCAACAATAAAGATACATGAATCTGATCCTCTGACTGGTGATCATTGGCGCGGCATTACAAACCCGTCTTCTACCTGTCTCTGTTATCAGAGTATGGGGGAGGCACGGGAGAAATCTTGGATGCGATGGTGAGAAGAGGAGATGAGATGGGAGTAGAAAAGGAGATCTTGTGAAGATCGAAGGTTACGTGCGGGTAAGTACCGGGAGACTAGGTCACAGATGTAGGGAGGAGACAGGTTGTGGATGGCTTTGTAGGTCATGGTTAGTGTTTTGAACTGGAGTCGTGGGGCAACGTGAAGTCAGTGAAGGGATTGGCGGAGAGGAGAGGTTGGGGAGTAGCGGGGGGAGAGGTGGATTATCCAGGCAGTCCATCATAATATGAGGAATAAAACAGTATTGTGGCCAATGGTTTTATCTCCAAACACACAAGAGCTGGTCATTATGTTATAGTCACACATAACATCTTTTACATTAAAGACCCTGTATAAATCCCATCCATCGACAATACAGGAAAAAAAAAACGTTATAGAAAAAACGCGGCAAGATAACACAGTGTGAACATTGTCCGATCTCAAATCATTTCTAACATATCATTAGATCAATTTTTTTCATCATCATTGGCTCAAACGCCACACGTGTTTGCTTGCTTGAATTGGAGACACATGAGGACACTGACGCATACGCGGTGCTACGGCACTGTGACAAGTTACTGAGTCATCTATTGCCCAATGGACTGTGAGCATTTGGTCTCCATAGAAACAGAATCATGGAGACGAGCGGTAAAGTTTATATCTGTGGATACAGTTTGATCAGCGTGCGTGTTATATGTATACCATTACGATCTTTGTTACATTTGATAGTTACCTGGGGCATGTGATTTATACTACTGCATGTTGATCTTTGTAATGATACGTTTGGGTTTGTTTACTATGTAAATGATGGGCGTTGTTGATTTAAGTGGTTAATGTTTAATTGGTTAATGGATTTTCACTGTGTGCATAAAAAGACGGGCATTAGCCATTGTATGCTCTGCTTGACAAAGACCATAGGTAGAAACGTTGCTGCTGTTTTTCATCTGATGGAATAAAAAAAAACTTATTTTTTTCACCCGGAGGAACGCTGTCATCTTTCTCTTCATCTTATCTTTCTCTCATCTTTCTTTTAAACGCAGGTATACCTTCACTTTTTTTTTTTTTTTTTTAATCAGGTTCATTTTTATTTAACAGCAAAATTGTAAAACAGATCTAAAAATTTATTTCCCCACAAAAACATCACAGAAAGGGGAAAGACCTTTAGTCAGTAACAATAAACACATAAGTTCCATAGTAAACAATGCACCTGTAGTCCACGTCTCACATCAGTATGGGTCGCAAAGTACATATTATTTTCCAAAGTAGTCCCCATAATATAAATTACCCACCATCTTTACGACCATATATGTTCCAGCGAAATGCATTTCACCCTATTTCAGTAAATTTGTCAACCGGTTACGTGAAGAAGGACCTGGTCTCCCACACTGTGCTGCAGCAACGCCGAGGAGGGAAGGCCTGGGGGTATCCAACTATGCCCCCCAGATCTTATAGAACTTCTTCAATGCATTTCTTTTAAGGTATACTCCCTTCTCCAGTAGAAGTATAGCGTTGACTCTTTCCCTAAGATCCCCGATGGCCGAAGGAGACAGGTCTGAAGCAAATGGAGAAGAAGAAAATGTGCAAAAAGTGGGATCACCAGTATAACAAAAAATATATATATCGTTTATTAGACACAAAGCACCAACATGGACATACATTAAAAACAATTAAAAAAAGCACAAGCTTATAGAAATGCACATGATTGATGTCAATGGTATATGGCACCAAATACACCCCACACCCTCAACAAGCCAAACAGCCCAATCTACAATATAAAGCAGGACATGCCCTTACAGATGGTTCAAACAGTGAAGATATAACAAACAGGTGGCTGAAATACAATATAAGAAATGCCCAAACATAAGGAAAACTAGCAATACATGGCAATTAAATGCATGGATAAACTGAGCCTCAGCAATCACCTGTTAGTGGAGAAAAATGTGCCGAACCAGAGGATGCAAGGGCAGACGCTAGTGAAAATCAGGGCTGGAGGCAAGGAAAATGCAAAAGGAGGGGGTGGGGTGGTGACCCCACGCGTATCGCTACAGCAAAGTGTAGCTTTCTCAGGGGAAAGTCTTTCCCCCTGACTTTCCCGAGAAAGCTACACTTTGCTGTAGCGATACGCGTGGGGTCACCACCCCACCCCCTCCTTTTGCATTTTCCTTGCCTCCAGCCCTGATTTTCACTAGCGTCTGCCCTTGCATCCTCTGGTTCGGCACATTTTTCTCCACTAACAGGTGATTGCTGCGGTTCAGTTTATCCATGCATTTAATTGCCATGTATTGCTAGTTTTCCTTATGTTTGGGCATTTCTTATATTGTATTTCAGCCACCTGTTTGTTATATCTTCACTGTTTGAACCATCTGTAAGGGCATGTCCTGCTTTATATTGTAGATTGGGCTGTTTGGCTTGTTGAGGGTGTGGGGTGTATTTGGTGCCATATACCATTGACATCAATCATGTGCATTTCTATAAGCTTGTGCTTTTTTTAATTGTTTTTAATGTATGTCCATGTTGGTGCTTTGTGTCTAATAAACGATATATATATTTTTTGTTATACTGGTGATCCCACTTTTTGCACATTTTCTTCTTCTCCATTTGCTTCAGTCCTTCTTTAAAATGTGCTAGTGGTTTTTTGATCCCTTTTTGAATTTCTTATATTATATACTTCTAGTGCCCTCCCACACTTAAGTGTTATATTCGAAGGAGACAGGTCCAAACAGTGGTAAGCCAACAATTCCCTGACCTGGAACAAGAGACGCATAATACCGACCATGACAGGCGAACTTAAGTCCACCCGCCCTCCAGGAGACCCAAAATACATATACAGTGGAACCTCAGTTAACGAGTAACTTGGTGTGCGAGTATTTCGCTATACGAGCAAAGCTTGCTGTAAATTTGTAACTCCATTTACGAGCAAGCTTTGCTGTACGAGGAAATACTCACCGCACACACTTCCGGTTCCGTACTTTAACCGCGCTCTGACCCGCTCTTGCAGTCCGCACAAACATGCACAAATACACACATATTATGCTCACCTTACCTTCCCTCGTCGGCCTCATGGTTCTTGTAGTTCGCCGGTACAGGATGTGTATCGGGTAACCATCGCGACGATGGAGGACCTTCCGCTGTTAGCTGCTACTGAAAGGCAGCGCGCTGGCCAATCAGAGTCAAGCGGCTCTTGCCTTTGACGTCAGAAGCTCTGGTATTGGTCGCGATGGTTACCTGATTCACATCCTGTACCGGCGAACTACAAGAACCAGGAGGCCGGCGAGGGAACGGAAGGTAAGGTGAGCATAATATGTGTGTCTGCGTGTGTTTGTGTGTGTTTGTGTGTGTGTGGAATGGCATAATAGGGGACCAGGATGTGACATTGCACAAGTTGTGGAACAAATTGCCTGAGCTTGCATTATTTCCTATGGGAAATTTTGCTTTGCTTGACGAGTAACTTGGTTTACAAGCGCATTCCCAGAACGGATTGTTCTCGTAAACCAAGGTTCCACTATAATAGGTCTTGGCTGTAGACGGATATTAAAAACTTGTCCAACCAATTCTAATACTGCCCTCCAGTAATCTTCAATATTCCCACAGGACCACATCATATGCATCAGATTAGCATCTTCCTGCCCGCACCTAGGACACAGATCATCCGTCCGGATCCCCATCTTATGCAATAGACTAGGTGTCCTATATACTCTATGCAACAAGAATAGCTGTGACAGTCGTTGGCCTTCAGATACAGCAAGGCTTGGAGCCTGAAGCAGGACCTCATCCCATTGTTCCTCCGTCATAGGGCCTAAAGGTGGTGTCACACATAGCGACGCAGCAGCGATCACGACCAGCGATCTGACCTTATCAGGATCGCTGCTGCGTCGTTACATGGTCGCTGGTGAGCTGTCAAACCGGCAGATCTCACCAGCGACCAGTGACCAGCCCCCAGCCAGCAGCGACGAGTGGAAGCATAACTAAGGTAAATATCGGGTAACCAAAGAAAGCACTTCTCTTGTTTACCCGATATTTACTTTAGTTACTAGCGTCCGCCGCTCTCAGTGCCGGATCCCTGTTCCCTGCACTCCTAGCCAGAGTACACATCGGGTTAATTACCCGATGTGTACTCCAGCTACGTGTGCAGGGAGCAGGGAGCCGGCACTGGCAGCATGAGAGCACACCGCTTAGCGCTGGCTCCCTACACTCCTAGCCAGAGTACACATCGGTTTAATTACCCGATGTGTACTCCAGATATGTGTGCAGGGAGCCGGCACTGGCAGCGTAAGAGCGGCGGACGCTAGTAACTAAGGTAAATATCGGGTAACCAAAGAAAGGGCTTCCCTTGGTTACCCGATGTTTACCGTGGTTACAGCTTACCGCAGCTGCCAGACGCCGGCTCCCTGCTCGCTTCAGTTCGTCGCTCTCTCGCTGTCACACACAGCGATGTGTGCTTCATAGCGGGAGAGCAACGTACAAAAAATGAAGCAGGACATTCAGCAATGACCGGCGACCTCACAGCAGGGGCCAGGTCGTTGCTGGATGTCACACACAGCGACAGCGACGGGAAGTCGCTGCTACGTCACAGAAAATGGTGACTTAGCAGCGACGTCGTTGTCATCGTCGCTATGTGTGACACCACCTTTAGTCCCTCTCCCACTTTTCTCTGTACCTACACTTTTGAAGCAGAAGATGCTTTAGGAAAACTTTTTTTAATTGCATACATAAGGTAGTGTTGACTTCTAAGTGGAAGCTGCCTGAAGAATAGTTTCTTTTTAGAGCCGCTTTCACAGCTTTCAAAGCTTAAAGCGGGTAAAAGAAATTACTAAAGACAGAATATATGCACTGCAATGTCGTTTTTACATTGCTGTGCATAGGTTCATTTTATTTATCCTTATTTTTAGTATTTTTGGAGGTGGATTGCAAAAATGAAAATGACGTTGTCACCATATCCTTAACGGCATTTTCAAGCAGATTTTTTTAGCAGGTTTTATACACCTTACTAAATATGGATAAATTGATTGTCTGATTGAGCCCTTATGTATTTCCAAATACTGGTAGTGATGGCGATTATATTTATTTACTCGATGGGAGACAAGCCCAGAGACGCTTCAGGCCAAAGTAGTATGTTTAGGCCACACAGGCTGCTCACATTAGCACCAGCAACATGCACACTAGCGTGGTCATGTTGAAAAATGGTTCCCGGGACATTTTGGAGAAATGGTTGGACTTCTGTTTCCACGACCAAATCAATATAACGCTCATCTACTAGAGGTCTGACTACTGTATATTATGCACCTCACACCTTAATCCTAGCAGTAAGACTGGTGTGACATTCCCTCTAGAAAGCATCTTCATGGCGTTGACCACATGGTCTTGGCAGAATTGAAGAATGTCACATAGTGATCCATTCTGTTCTGCAGGTGAAATTGGTTGTCACATACCGAGCCTACAGTGATAACCAGTATCTTCCAAAATGATCAGAATGTCTTTGGATAACATTGGGCCTGACATCCAGCTACAGGTGTCCATTAAACTCATGCCAATGCTCTCAAAGTCTATCATGGTGCAGAACAAGATAGCATTGGAGGTTGTAATGGAGGTCTGTCCTCTTCAGCGATGAGTCTTGCTTTAGTCTTGGATGCAATGATAGACGGAGATTGGTGTGGAGACCACTTGGGCAACAACATGAAGAGGCCTTCACGATGAAATGTGCAAGTGTCACAGGATCTGTTTTTCAACACCATCGCAGCGGTCTGCATATTAAAGGTGCAAATGTGAGCAGCCTGTGTGGCCTAAATGTGGTCCCATGGCTGCAGTGTCTCTGGACTTGTCTTCCATTGAGCACATTGGAGAAGTCATTGGTCAGTGATTAAACTGGAGCAGAAAGTGCATTCAGCGTGGCATAACATTCCTCAAACAATCGTTAATAACCTCATAGATGGCAACCAAGGCACCTAAGTGCGGAGATGTAAGCGCATGGGGGTCATACTTGGTACCAAATAAATTGATATGTTTAGAAAATTTTGTTCCTATTTTTTCATCATTTGCAAATCAATAACATGCCAATCAATCCTGTAATTTCCATAATTCCATTACTTTTCTTCTTGATCTTGCAATCTCAAAATGGAGCAGTGTGTTTGTGTATAGCTCTCTCTATACAGTATATACTGTATTTTTCTCACTATAAGATGCATCGGAGGCACCTAGGTATTAGAGGAAGAAAATCTAAAAAAAAAAATTAAGCAAAAAATGTGGTCATAACGCACAGTTATGGGGAGGGGGATCTGCTGCTGCCACTGTTATAGGGGTAATGTCCCCCAATTCTGTTCTAATGTCCCTCATCCTGGTATATATGTCCCCCATGCTGGTGTATACATCCCTATTCTGGTATACATGTCCCCCATCATGGTATACATAAACCTAATCCTGGTATATATGGCCCCCATCCTGGTATACATGATCCCTATCATGATATATCCCCCATCCTGCTACATCTGCACCTCATCCTGATGTACCGTATATAGTAATGTGGCCGCCCACGTGTTTCTCAGGCCCCTGCTCCGGTACCCGCTGTAGCTTCCAGGGCCTGCACAGGCAATGCAGGTCTCCTGGCAATATGCTTAGACAACTTGTAAAAGAGGCAGCGTATGTACTCGGGAAGTGCCTCACCTATAGCTGGGAGGCACTTGGTATTTAAGGTATCGTACCCTATTGAGAGGTGCCTGAGCAATTTCAGTATCTAGTGTCTTGTACCTGCTAGTATGTTGTCAGGTCCCTGATATCCTGTATTCACCTGAACGTGACCTGCCTGATCCCAAATCCGTCTGGTCTGCACAAGAACCCAAACCAGAACCTGTTCCATCTGTACCTGCTGTCCTGTCTACACCTGTACATGAACAGTCTGTACCTGCCATCCAGTCTGCCCCCGAATTTTACCTACCTGTCCTGCATCTTTATCCAAATCTGACCCCCCTGTGGCTCCAACTGTGCATCGCCTGCTACCAGTTTAGTCTAGAGCCTGTGGCTGTGACTCAGTCTCACCAGCTGTCAGTCCTAACTTCAGGCTGAGTCTTTCCTGCTGCTTTTCGGGTCAGCGACTGCGGACTCTGTGACTGCCATGCAGTGGCTACCTGCAGCACCTAACCTCAAGACCAGACGCTCTAGGGATGACCAGGTAGCCACTTAATTAAGCTCCTTCACGGTAAGCCCGGGCTCCGTGGTCCAGTGGGTCCACACCTGCGTCACATCCGTAACAGTCACTGCTGCTTCAGCCGTAACATATATTTTCTCAATCCTGGTATATATGGTCCTCATCATGGTATATATGTGACCCATAGTGGTCCTCGTCCTTGTATATATGTCCCCCATCCTTATATATATGTGGCCCATCCTAGTGTATATGTCATCCATCCTGGTTTAATCAATCGCTGGAGGGAAAATGTAATTATAGATGTGCTCCCACCAATGCAGAATAATGTTGTTTAATTTTTGTATTTTATTTTAACAGGTCAATGCATTTCTGGGAACAAGCCCCCTTCCTCAGGACCACATAAATCAACAATAGTTACCAGTTACCAGTCACCAGACCTGAACACAATCGAGATGGTTTGGCATGAGCTGGACTGCAGAGTGAAGGCAAAAGGCCCAACAAGTGCTAAGCATCTCTGGGAACTCCTTCAAGACTGTTGGAAAACCATTTCCGGTGACTACCTCTTGAAGCTCATCAAGAGAAAGCCAAGAGTGTGCAAAGTAGTAATCACAGCAAAAGGTGGCTACTCTGAAGAACCTAGAATATAAGACATATTTTCAGTTGTTTCCCACTTTTTTAAGTATTTCATTCTACATGTGTTAATTCATAATTTTGATGCCTTCAATGTGAATCTACAATTTTTAGAGTCATGAAAATAAAGAAAACTGTTTGAATGAGGTGTGTCCAAACTTTTGGTCTGTACTGTACATGTGCTCCATCCTGTGCCCCTTCCTGATATACATGTCCTTCATCCTGGTATATATGTGCCCCATCATGGGCCAATTCTGGTGTATATGCCTGCTGTTATGCCGCACACATAAAAAAATATCAATTCTACTCATCTTCTCTCTACTTCCCCAGCGCATGGCATCCTCTTCTTATGCCGGCAACTGACTCAGGCATGTAAGTGACGGGCAGTATCAATGCCATGTGCACCCAGTCACAGGCGCGGCGAAGTCAGAAGCAGGGTCATCAGTGCAGAAAGCTGGAGATGGCAGGAGCAGTGGATATTATTTTCTCCATTAAAGGGAATGAACATTCACTGCTCCCCATGCCCATAATCCTGCCCAACCCTCAGCATCAGTAAAAATCTTAAGTGATTTCATGTCACTCACGCCAGCGCTGAGAGGTGAGTTGGATTACGGGCATGCGGAGCAGTGCATATTTACTTTCCTTTAATGGGAAAATTAATATTCACTGCTCCTGCTGCCGCCGGCTTCCTGCAGTAGCGATTCTGCTCTTTGCCACTGTGAGACTAAAGGGTGCTTTACACGCTGCGACATCGGTAACGATATATCGTCAGGGTCACGTCATTAGTGACGCACATCCGGCGCCGTTACTGTCATCGCAGCGTGTGACACCAATGAGCGACAATCAGTGATCGCAAAATCGTTAAAAAACGATGATCGTTGACACGTCATTCATTTCCTTAATGTCGTTGCTGCTGCCGGCACGATGTTGTTCGTCGTTCCTGCGGCATCACACATCACTATGTGTGACACTGCGTGAGCGACGAGCATCTCCTTACCTGCGTCCACCGGCAATGTAGAAGGAAGAAGGTGAGCGGGATGTTATGTCCCGCTCATCTCCACCCCTTCGCTTCTATTGGCCGGCCGCCTAGTGACGTCGCTATGATGCCGAACGCACCTCCCCCTTGAGGGAGGGATTGTTCGGCGGTCACAGCAACGTCACTGACCAGGTATGTGCGTGTGACGCTGCCGTTGCGATAATGTTCGCTACGGCAGCCATCACCACATATCGCTGGAACGACGGAAGTGGGTGCTATAGCTCGCGACATCGCTAGCGATGTCGCAACGTGTAAAGCTCAGATCAGGAGACCTTGATTGCCATTCAACTGGCCCACAATGACCAATCCACTTTCCAGGTCACTGTTCATGTAGGAATGCTCAGACCTGACACGCATAATGTGATGGTACACCGAGCATTCCTACATGAACAGTGTCCTGGAAAGTGGATTGGTCATTGTGGGCCAGTTGAATGGCCACCAAGGTCTCCCGATCTGACCCCCTTAGACTTTTATCTTTGGGGTCATCTGAAGGCAATTGTCTATGCTGTATAGAAACAAGATGTGCAGCATCTGAAACATCGTGATACTGGAAGCCTGTGCTAGCATTTCTTCTGCAGTGTTGCTATCAGTGTGTCAAGAGTGGGAGAAGAGGGTTGCATTGACAATCCAACACAATGGCCAGCACTTTGAACACATTTTATAAGTGGTCATAAAATTGTAAATAACTAATGAACGAATAAAGTTACGTTAAAACCAAACACACCATTGTTTTTCTTGTGAAATTCTCAATAAGTTTGATGTGTTACATGACCGTCTTCCCATTGGAAGAAATAAAGTTGGATCCAAAATGGCCGACTTCAAAATTGCTGCCATGATCACCACTCATCTTGAAAAGATTCCCCTCTCCCATATACTAATGAGCCACAAACAGGAAGTTGATATCACCAACCATTCCCATTTTATTTAGGTGTATCCATATAAATGGCCCACCCTGTACATTCGGACTATAAGAGGCACACCAATTTTCCGACCAAATTTGGAATTGGGCGGGGGGGAAATGGGTCTTTTTAGTTCCAAAAATAGGAGAAAAATGTATTTCAGTTATCTGCTCTTTATGCACAGTCAAACAACAAGACTAATCAACATCAAATTTGACATAGGTAAAGCCTGCTTTACACATTACAATTGCGTGTGCGATCTCGTATGCGATCGCCCAGCCCCCATCGTTTGTGCGGCTCGTGCAATTTGTTGCACGAGCCGCACAAACGATTACTTGCCGTCACACGTACTTACCCCTCCATACGATCTTGATGGGGGCGGCGAACATCCACTTCATGGAGTGGGAGGTACGTTCGGCGTCACACTGACGTCACACGACAGCCGGCCAATAGAAGTGGAGGGGCGGAGATGAGCGGGACGTAAACATCCCGCCCACCTCCTTCCTTCCGCATAGCCGCCGGCGGGAGCCACGGGACGCAGGTAAGCTGTGTTCATCGTTCCCGGGGTGTCACACACACTGCGATGTGTGATACCTCAGGAACATTGAACAACCCGATGTTCAATTTTTAGGAATTGAACGACGTTTATGCGATGAACGTTTTGACGTTCAATCGCAATCGCACGGAGGTTTCACACACTTCAATTTAACTAACGATGCCGGATATGCGTCACGTATGACGTGACCCCGCCGACACATCGTTAGATAAATTGTAGCGTGTAAAGCCCACTTAACTCAGACTTTTTCAAAGGTTTTAGACTGGGTTTCAGATCTCGATCATCTGTTCGAGATATTCTCTAAAAAAACCCCCCAAAAAAACAACTTTACAGCAAATATTAATTTACAGCCAAACGACTAGACTAATCTGCCTTGCAAAGGTAAATTAGGCACATCAGAAAGTTGTACATCGAGTTTAAGTTTTCTAGGCCTATTGAGCACGAAGGTAAATATTAATTTACAAGCAAGTAAACACATGAATCTACCCTAAATTTGGCATATAGGTAAATTAAGCACTTTGGAAGGTTTTAGGCCTTATTTCACCTGTCAAGGACATAATGTTTTCAAGATGTATGCAAAAAAAAATGAAATAAAGACGCAAAGAAGGGAATTTTGTTTACTTACCGTAAATTCCTTTTCTTCTAGCTCCAATTGGGAGACCCAGACAATTGGGTGTATAGGCTATGCCTCCGGAGGCCGCACAAAGTATTACACTAAAAGTGTAAAGCCCCTCCCCTTCTGCCTATACACCCCCCGTGCTCCCACGGGCTCCTCAGTTTTGGTGCAAAAGCAAGAAGGAGGAAAAAAATTATAAACTGGTTTAAGGTAAATTCAATCCGAAGGAATATCGGAGAACTGAAACCATTCAACATGAACAACATGTGTACACAAAAAAACAGGGGCGGGTGCTGGGTCTCCCAATTGGAGCTAGAAGAAAAGGAATTTACGGTAAGTAAACAAAATTCCCTTCTTCTTTGTCGCTCCATTGGGAGACCCAGACAATTGGGACGTCCAAAAGCAGTCCCTGGGTGGGTAAATAATACCTCATAATAGAGCCGTAACGGCTCCGTCCTACAGGTGGGCAACCGCCGCCTGAAGGACTCGCCTGCCGAAGCATAGGTATGCACCTGATAGTGTTTCGTGAAAGTGTGCAGGCTCGACCAGGTAGCCGCCTGACACACCTGCTGAGCCGTTCCTGGTGCCTCAAAGCCCAGGACGCACCCACGGCTCTGGTAGAATGGGCCTTCAGCCCTGAGTGAACCGGAAGCCCAGCAGAACGGTAAGCTTCGAGAATTGGTTCCTTGATCCACCGAGCCAGGGTTGATTTGGAAGCCTGTGACCCTTTACGCTGGCCAGCGACAAGGACAAAGAGTGCATCCGAGCGGCGCAGGGGCGCCGTACGAGAAATGTAGAGTCTGAGTGCTCTCACCAGATCTAACAAGTGCAAATCCTTTTCACATTGGTGAACTGGATGAGGACAAAAAGAGGGTAAGGAGATATCCTGATTGAGATGAAAGGGGGATACCACCTTAGGGAGAAATTCCGGAACCGGACGCAGAACCACCTTGTCCTGGTGAAACACCAGGAAGGGGGCTTTGCATGCCAGCTCAGACACTCTCCGAAGTGAAGTGACTGCTACTAGGAAAACCACTTTCTGCGAAAGGCGTGCGAGAGAAATATCCCTCATTGGCTCGAACGGTGGTTTCTGAAGAACCATCAGCACCCTGTTCAGATCCCAGGGTTCCAACGGACGTTTGTAAGGAGGAACGATGTGATAAACCCCCTGCAGGAACGTGCGTACCTGTGGAAGTCTGGCCAGGCGCTTCTGAAAAAACACAGAGAGCGCAGAGACTTGTCCCTTAAGGGAGCCGAGTGACAAACCCTTTTCCAATCCGGACTGAAAAAAGGACAGAAAAGTGGGCAAGGCAAACGGCCAGGGAGAAAAACCCTGAGCAGAGCACCACGACAGGAAAATTTTCCACGTCCTGTGGTAGATCTTGGCAGACGTTGGTTTCCTAGCCTGTCTCATAGTGGCAATGACCTCTTGTGATAATCCTGAAGATGCTAGGATCCAGGACTCAATGGCCACACAGTCAGGTTGAGGGCCGCAGAATTCAGATGGAAAAACGGCCTTTGAGACAGCAAGTCTGGTCGGTCTGGTAGTGCCCACGGTTGGCCGACCGTGAGATGCCACAGATCCGGGTACCACGACCTCCTCGGCCAGTCTGGAGCGACGAGGATGGCGCGGCGGCATTCGGCCCTGATCTTGCGTAACACTCTGGGCAACAGTGCCAGCGGAGGAAACACATAAGGCAGTTGAAACTGCGACCAATCCTGAACTAAGGCGTCTGCCGCCAGAGCTCTGTGATCGTGAGAACGTGCCATGAATGCCGTGACCTTGTTGTTGTGCCGGGACGCCATTAGGTCGACGTCCGGCATCCCCCAGCGGCAACAGATCTCTTGAAACACGTCCGGGTGAAGGGACCATTCCCCTGCGTCCATGCCCTGGCGACTGAGATAATCTGCCTCCCAGTTTTCCACGCCCGGGATGTGAACTGCGGAGATGGTGGAGGCCGTGGCTTCCACCCACATCAAAATCCGTCGGACTTCCTGGAAGGCTTGCCGACTGCGTGTTCCGCCTTGGTGGTTGATGTAAGCCACCGCTGTGGAGTTGTCCGACTGAATTCGGATCTGCTTGCCTTCCAGCCACTGCTGGAACGCTTTTAGGGCAAGATACACTGCCCTGATTTCCAGAACATTGATCTGAAGTGAGGACTCTTGCTGAGTCCACGTACCCTGAGCCCTGTGGTGGAGAAAGACCGCTCCCCACCCTGACAGACTCGCGTCCGTCGTGACCACCGCCCAGGATGGGGGTAGGAAGGATTTCCCCTTCGATAATGAAGTGGGAAGAAGCCACCACCGAAGGGAAGCTTTGGTTGCCTGAGAGAGGGAGACGTTCCTGTCGAGGGACGTCGGCTTCCTGTCCCATTTGCGTAGGATGTCCCATTGAAGAGGACGCAGGTGAAACTGCGCGAAAGGGACTGCCTCCATTGCTGCCACCATCTTCCCCAGGAAGTGCATGAGGCGCCTCAAGGAGTGTGACTGACCTTGAAGGAGAGATTGCACCCCTGTCTGTAGTGAACGCTGCTTGTTCAGCGGAAGCTTCACTATCGCTGAGAGGGTATGAAACTCCATGCCAAGATATGTCAGTGATTGGGCCGGAGTCATATTTGACTTTGGAAAATTGATGATCCACCCGAAACTCTGGAGAGTCTCCAGAGTAGCGTTGAGGCTGTGCTGGCATGCCTCTTGAGAGGGTGCCTTGACCAGTAGATCGTCTAAGTAAGGGATCACCGAGTGACCCTGAGAGTGGAGGACCGCAACTACTGCAGCCATGACCTTGGTGAAAACCCGTGGGGCTGTCGCCAGGCCGAACGGCAGAGCCACGAACTGAAGGTGTTCGTCTCCTATGGCGAAGCGCAGGAAGCGCTGATGCTCTGGAGCAATCGGTACGTGGAGATAAGCATCTTTGATATCGATCGATGCAAGGAAGTCTCCTTGGGACATTGAGGCGATGACGGAGCGGAGGGATTCCATCCGGAACCGCCTGGTCTGTACGTGTTTGTTGAGCAGTTTTAGGTCCAGGACAGGACGGAAAGACCCGTCCTTCTTTGGAACCACAAACAGGTTGGAGTAAAAACCGTGACCCTGTTGCTGAAGAGGAACGGGGACCACCACTCCTTCTGCCTTCAGAGTGCCCAGCGCCTGCAGAAGAGCATCGGCTCGCTCGGGAGGCGGAGATGTTCTGAAGAATCGAGTCGGAGGATGAGAGCTGAACTCTATCCTGTAACCGTGAGACAGAATGTCTCTCACCCAACGGTCTTTTACCTGTGGCAGCCAGGTGTCGCAAAAGCGGGAGAGCCTGCCACCGACCGAGGATGCGGTGTGAGGAGGCCGTAAGTCATGAGGAAGCCGCCTTGGTAGCGGCACCTCCGGCAGTCTTTTTAGGGCGTGACTTAGACCGCCATGGATCGGAGTTCCTCTGATCCTTCTGAGGCCTTTTGGACGAGGAGAATTGGGACCTGCCCGCACCTCGAAAGGACCGAAACCTCGACTGTCCCCTCCTCTGTTGGGGTAATTTTGGTTTGGCCTGGGGTAAGGATGTTTCCTTTCCCTTGGATTGTTTGATGATTTCATCCAACCTCTCACCAAACAAACGGTCGCCAGAAAATGGCAAACCGGTTAAGCACTTTTTGGAAGCCGAATCTGCCTTGCATTCCGGTAGCCACAAGGCCCTGCGTATTGCCACCGAATTGTCGGCTGCAACCGCCGTACGGCTCGCAGAGTCCAGGACAGCATTAATAGCGTAGGACGCAAATGCCGACGTTTGAGAGGTTATGGACGCCACTTGCGGCGCAGACGTACGAGTGAGTGCGTCAATTTGCGCTTGACCCACTGAAATAGCTTGGAGTGCCCATACGGCTGCGAATGCTGGAGCAAAAGACGCGCCGATAGCTTCATAGATGGATTTCAACCAGAGCTCCATCTGTCTGTCAGTGGCATCCTTAAGCGAAGCCCCATCTTCAACTGCAACTATGGATCTAGCCGCCAGTCTGGAGATTGGAGGATCCACCTTGGGACACTGAGTCCAGCCCTTGACCACGTCAGGGGGGAAGGGATAACGTGTATCCTTAAGGCGCTTGGAAAAACGCTTATCTGGACAAACTCGGTGTTTCTGGACTGCCTCTCTGAAGTCGGAGTGATCCAGAAACATACTCGTTGTACGCTTGGGGAACCTGAAACGGAATTTCTCCTGCTGAGAAGCCGACTCCTCCACTGGAGGAGCTGAGGGAGAAATATCCAACATTTGATTTATGGACGCGATAAGATCATTCACTATGGCGTCACCATCAGGAGTATCCAGGTTGAGAGCGGCCTCAGGATCAGAATCCTGATCAGCTACCTCCGCTTCATCATACAGAGAGTCCTCCCTCTGAGACCCTGAACAATGTGATGAGGTCGAGGGGATTTCCCAGCGAGCTCGCTTAGGCGGTCTGGGGCTGCGGTCCGTGTCAGAGACCTCACCCTGGGATCTATGAGACACCCCGGGGGAACATTGTTGTTCCAACTGAGGGGAACCAGGGGGCAATGATTCCACAGTGCCCATGGTCTGAGATACCGGTCTGGACTGCAAGGCTTCTAGTATCTTAGCCATAGTCTCAGAAAGCCTTTCAGTAAAAACTGTAAACTCCGTCCCTGTCACCTGGACAGTGTTAGCAGGTGGTTCCCCCTGGGCCACCCTTAGCAGAGGCTCTGGCTGAGAAAGTGCCACATGGGCCGAGCAGTGCACACAATGAGGGTCAGTGGAACCTGCCGGTAGTGAAGCCGTACATGCGGCGCAGGCAGCATAGTAAGCCTGTGTTTTGGCACCCCTGCTTCTTGTGGGCGCCATGCTGTTGTCTCCCCTGAGCAACACAGGAGGGTATATAGCCAAAAATCAACCGTGCACCATACAGTGTAAAGTATAGCCCATAAACATATAATCTATAAGTACACTTCTGCACAAGTGGGGCCAGCACCTGAGGTGCTGCTTACCGGCCGCTCAAAGCGGTTGTGTGGCCACCAGAATCCCTGCCTGGGTCTCCCAGAGCTTGTCTCCCCTCTCCAGCGTCAGAGGAGCTGACAGGAATGGCTGCCGGCGTCCTGAGGAGAGGAGGGAGCCGTGGGCGTGACCCAGAAAGTGCGGGAACTGGTGCCCCACTGTGCACAGTGAGGGGGGTGGAGTATGCAAAAGCATGCTCCAGCCCTCAGTGCTGCCGTCCTGTACAGCGTCCCGCCCTTCCCCTGACTGGCAGGCCTGGGGGCGGGAAGAGAATGAGACTAGGCCGCAGAAGCCGGGGACTCGAGTTATAAGCGCGGCCGCCGTATAAGCGCGGTCGGCGCGGAAGTCCCCGGCGCACTAACAGTCCCAGCCGCGCCGCAGTGATAACAATGGCAGCGGCGGTCAGCGCGGTAGTCCCCATACACTAACACATTCAGCGACGCTGCAGTGTGTAATGGCACAAATGCGGTCAGCGCCGCGGTCCCCGGTGCACTAGCACACCCAGCAATGCTGGAGTGTTGCTGTGCGCGGTCCCCACGGGGACACAGAGTACCTCAAAGTAGCAGGGCCATGTCCCTGACGATACTCGGCTCCTTATCCAGCAGAGTCCCCAGGGGCTGTGGATGGAGTACGGTCTCAGTGCCTGGAGACCGATTAGGATCCCACTTCACCCAGAGCCCTAAATGGGATGGGGAAGGAAAACAGCATGTGGGCTCCAGCCTCCGTACCCGCAATGGATACCTCAACCTTAACAACACCGCCGACAAGAGTGGGGTGAGAAGGGAGCATGCTGGGGGCCCTGTTAAGGGCCCTCTTTTCTTCCATCCGACATAGTCAGCAGCTGCTGCTGACTAATCTGTGGAGCTATGCGTGCATGTCTGCCTCCTTCGCACAAAGCAAGAAACTGAGGAGCCCGTGGGAGCACGGGGGGTGTATAGGCAGAAGGGGAGGGGCTTTACACTTTTAGTGTAATACTTTGTGCGGCCTCCGGAGGCATAGCCTATACACCCAATTGTCTGGGTCTCCCAATGGAGCGACAAAGAAAATTGATTTACAGTAAAATGACTGGACCAATTTGCCTCAAAATTGCCACACGGGTAAATCAGGAACTTCAAAAAGTTTAAAAACAGGTTACAGCTCTCTAAGTCGTACTCACCCAAAAATTTAATACAAAAGCGTTTTTGAGAAATTAGCCAAAAAATGGAACATGAATGTAAACATTCATGTATGATCAAGCAACTGGACCAATTTGCACCAAATTTGCCTTAGTTAAAAATCAGGCAATTGGGAAGGTTTTACTCTGGAGTGCAGCTCTGTAGGACTTACTGTTTCTTGAAATGTTTGCCAAAATAAGGAATAGGAAAGCAAATATTAAATGACAGCCAAAGGATGGGACCAATCTGCATCAAATTTGGCATATAGGTAAATTGGCAGCTTCTGAAGGTTTCAAACAGGGCTTCATCTCTGTAGAAACTGTTGTTGAGATATTTGTTGAAAAAAGGGGGAACATCAATGCATATATATGTAGCAAAGAATATTTCTAAACACATATGAACAACAAAAAGGGAAAGCAAATTCACCAGTGAAACGCCAGGTAATTTTGCCAGATAGAGTACGGTTCCACTTGCGCATAGCTTCCAATGCGAGGCCATTGGAAGCTATATGCTAATGACCCCTTGCTGTGAGCGTCAGCTGAGCGTCATGCGAATTTGATGCGATCGGGTTACAGCTGTGGAGAAGAGGGAAGGAGGGAGGGAGCACTTTCTCCCCATCTCCTCTGCTGCCTGTCTCTGCATATATCGCCCTGCACTCAGATGTAATGCAAGAGCAGTGCGATGTTTCATATGCACCCATAGACTTGTATGGGTGCGTGTGAGCTAAGACTCGCTGCTAAATGCAGCATGCTGCAATTAATTTCTCATGCCAATATTGCATGAGAACTCAATCAGAGATGGACACTTGGACACTGCTCCATAGTTTTGCACTTGAGTGAGAGCAATCCGATGTTTTATTGCACTCGTCTGTGCAAAACGAAGTGGAACTGAGCCCATTGTGTGTATGTATGTGTATGTGTATATATATATATATATATATATATATATATATATATATATATATATATACTGCTCAAAGAAATAAAGGGGACAACACTTAATCAAGGATTTTGTGTTTTGGTGTTCCCTTTATTTTTTTGAGCCGTATACATATATATATATATTTTTTATTATTTATTATTATAGCGCCATTTATTCCACGGCGCTTTACAAGTGTACAACAATCTTTAACAGTACAAAACAGACTGGTATAAGAGGAGAGAGGACCCTGCCCGCGAGGGCTCACAGTCTACAGGGAATGGGTGATGGTACAATAGGTGAGGACAGAGCTGGTTGCGCAGTGGTCTACTGGACTGAGGGCTATTTTATATATATATATATATATATATATATATATATATATATATACATATACACATACATATATATATATATATATATATATACATATACACATACATATATATATATATATATATATATACACATATATATATATATATATGTGCACTCTTATATAATGGTGGCAGAGTATGATGCAACGCTGTCACCTAAAAGAAAAGGAAAAAAGGGTGCAAGGGTGTATTTGGATTATCTATTTGTGGTTAAAAACTCTCTTTGCTACATATATATGCGTTGGTGTCCATATATATATGTATATATCTATATATATATGTATATATATATATATATATATATATATATATATATACACACACATACATATATATATATATATATATATATATATATATATTATAAATTAGCATTTATTTATATACACATGTGAGGACCTCAGATGTTTTATTTCTTTCATGCCCGTCCTTATGTTTATCTTAATTGCATGTATAAATAAAAAGCAAAATATACCTTAGATTAAAAAAAAACTTACACATTAGAAGCCCAACGGGGAATATTTGCCCAGAGAGCATCTCTGCCAGGATTACAGAACATTTTGAACACTATTCATTTTATTGCCGATGTTTAACTATATTTGTGCTCTGTAACAAACTGCTGATAAAAATATAATAAAACTTGTATTATGGCTATATAGCACTGCATGGGATGTAAAACACTGCAATTTTTTTTATGTCGACCCCATAGATCCAAATAAAAATCTAACCGGATTTCGTTAAACGTAAGCTTATTTTATGTCTATGGAGGTAATAAAAATATTGTTTCATTTAGAATGCAGAGCAAATTCAGCGCCAGTGATTACTGTAGGTTTATTTCACTATTTATGAAGAATACTATATTGCCTGCGGAGAGCTTAGGACTTCCTATCTGTGAGTGGAACTGCCCTGGTTAAGCAAATGTGAGCATATTGAGCATGTTATTAGTTTACGTTAATAATCATTTATATGAATAAAGCATACAGCGCGTATCAAAAGGTTGCAAAGGATTAGTGGACGTTATAGGCATCATCACCGGCTGCATTGTCTCTTGCAATAAAACTCGGTTTAAAAGACAGGGGGTTAAGTGTGAATTTTATAACGTACCTAATAACTAATACGGATTGTATACAGTGTGAATGTCATTCTGAATACATTTTATTGACTGAATGTCCCAGTAATGAAATTACTACAATTATTATTATTTTTTGTTTCCATCTGAGGCACATTGTAATCGGCTGTGTGCTGTGGACAGCGCAGGAAAGGATTTACTGTAATTCTGCTGCCATCTCAAGGTCAGTGCTGGTTTATTTTTGTCCCTTCATTATTTCACCAAGATGAAAATATTAATTGATGAATGCAATTTCTGTAGCTTTCTGCTCATGAATTTGTAATTGTGTATTTATCAAGACAAAATTTTGAGTGCCCGTATATTTTTCTATGTATGTGTTATACACGAATGAAAAAAAAAGGTATAAAAATAGATTATTCTTCTATTATTGGGGCAAAGACTGAATTAAAAGAGGTTTCCATAATCTGCAAAAAAAATAGGCTCAACTGAGTGAATGGTATAACATAACAAAACCATCATTACTTACCCGATGACACCGTCCGTCAATCCAGAATTCTCTGTGTTTCATTATCTGCGTCTACCCTCTAAACTTTACAGTCAATCATTGACGTAAGGTCGGTCATGATATGTGTAACTCCGTAAAATACCAGGAAATTCAAGTGATACTGCAGTTAAAAGGGTTGTCAGTGAGTTTATGAAATTGGAAAAGTTGTCAGGAATTCATTTTTATTTTCCTGTAGGCTTGTATAGAAAGTAATAACACCCCCCCCCCCCCGGTCCAGCACTGCCTCACTGTCATTGTGCCATTCTTGTTTGATCGGTTGCAGTGGTAAGGCTGAGGCCACATGGGGATTAGTGCGAGTGATTGCAAGACACTCGGCTCACGCTCGCAGCCAAGTATCATGCGACTGGGGTCCAATCCTGCGATCAGACCACAGTTGCGGAGGGGAGGGCCGGCGCTGCGGAGGGGAGGGAGGCATTTATCTCCATCTCCTCCGTTGCCAGCTGATGCGAGAATTGCTTTGCACTCCGCTGTAATGCGAGTGCAGTGCGATGTTTCTTTTGCCCCCATAGACTTGAATGGGTGCGAGTGAAACAGGATCGCATTCCACCTGAAGCATGCTGTGATTGTTTTCTTGGTCCGATTAGGGTTGAGAAAAAAAAAAATCGCTCATGGGAGTTACCCAATAAAGTAACATTGGTCCGAGTGGAATGTGATTTTTTTATTGCATTCCACTCGCTCCGTATTACTCGCCATGTGTGCTGACCCTTTGGCCGGAATTCCACTTGCGTATGACTCGTGTGAGTCTCGCATCACTATCACCCGGCACGGCCGCACACTCTCCTTCCACAAACGCCTCAGCTGCATAGAAATACATGCAGCCAGTCTGCTCCTGTCAGGAGAGTGTGTAGCAAAGTTGGGTGATACTGATGCGAGACTCACATGAGTCATACGCAAGTGGATTTCCGGCCTTACATTGCAGCTACAGCGCATGTGACGGCTGCAACAAAGATCAGAACAGCGTCAGAAAGACAATGCTGGACATGGGAGGAGTGAGTATAGTTGTATTTGGTATTTGGTAAATTGGAAAGTCTATTGCCAATCAACAATTAATCCCGGAACACCACTTTAAACCAGCTACAGACTATGCTGCAAAATTAAAAATAATCCCCTATTGACCTGGGAAATCTCTTGCCACTTCTTGATGTATGTTCTTAGGCTAAGCTCACACAAGCGTATAAAAAAAAAATCATCCTACTTTCATCATGAAAAATAGACCATTTTTATCTCGATTGTCAGACTTATGGGACCTAATCTTATTTTGCTCACACGTAGACTTGAATAGGAGAGTCTCGTCTGACTTACAGAAGAAACTAGTGCATGGCGCGGTTATTTTAGTTTGTCAAACACCCCCCCCCCCCACAAAAAAAAACGCACATATGAATTAAATAAGATCAATCATAGTTAAGTCCGTGTGATGTAATTTTTCCGAAAATATGGCCATGTGAATTTAGCCAAAAGGGCTTATTCAGAAGTCCGATTTTTACATGTACCAGAAAAATGAAGTGATTTTTTGGGGGGGAATCAAAATTTGATCAGTGTGGACAAAGTGTCATTATTTTTTACGTACGTGGAGAAAAACAAAGTTTCTCCTTCGTCTCCTTTCTGACAAACTGAGAAAATCAGATCGCGCTCAGATGTCATCCAGATGCCTTTTTTTTTTTATTTATTTTCACAGACCCATAGACTTGCATTGCTGATTTTGATCTGAACCTCAGATCAAAAGCTGACATATCTGAACAATTTTCTAAGAACTGCTCGGCGTACGAAAAGCATAGAATCATAGAATAGAATCATAGAATGGTAGAGTTGGAATGGACCTCCTGGGTCATCTAGTCCAACCCCCGGCTCAAACCAGGATTCACTAAATCATCCCAGACAGATGTCCAACCTCTTTTTAAATAATTCCATTGAAGGAGACCTCACAGCCTCTCGTGGCCGCCTGTTCCACTCATTGATCACCCTCACTGTCAAAAAGTTTTTCTAATATCTAATCTGTGTCTCCTCCCCATCAGTTTCATCCCATTGCTTCTAGTCTTTCCTTGTGAAAATGAGAATAAAACTGATCCCTCTACAGTGTGACAGCCTTTAAGATATTTGTAGATCGCTATTTAGTCTCCTCTCAGTCTTCTCTTTTGCAAGCTAAACAATCCTAAATCATGAAACCGTTCTTCATAGGACATGGATTACAGACCGGTCACCATTCTGGTCACTCTTCTCTGAACTTGCTCCAGTTTGTTGATGTCTTTTTTAAAATTTGGTGCCCAGAACTGGACACAGTATTCCAGATGAGGTCTGACCAAAGAGGAGTAAAGGGGGCTAATGACTTCACGTGATCTAGACTGTATGCTTCTGGTAATACATCCTAGAATGGTGTTTGCCATTTTTGCTGCTGCGTCACACTGTTGACTCATGTTCAGTCTGTGATCTATTAGTATACCTAAGTATTTTTCACACATGCTTTTGGATAGCTCTATTCCTCCCATGCTGTATATTCTCTTTTCATTATTCTTGCCAAGATGTATGACTTTGCATTTCTCCCTGTTAAAAAACATTCTATTAGTTGCTGCCCATTGTTCCAGCTTGTTTAGATCTTGTTGAATCCGCTCTCTCTCTTCTATAGTATTAGCTATTCCACCTAACTTTGTGTCATCAGCAAATTTAATCAGTTTACCCTTAATACCTTCATCTAAATCATTGATAAAAATGTTGAACAATACAGGGCCCAGGACAGAGCCCTGTGGTACCCCACTTGAAACAGTCTTCCAACTGGATGTGCAGCCATTTATGACCACTCTTTGACTCCAATCACTAAGCCAGTTACAAATCCATCTAACAGTTGCCTTGTCCATTCCACACTTGGTCATTTTTTTCAATAAGGATTGTATGAGATACTTTGTCAAATGCTTTACTGAAGTCAAGATATACTATATCTACTGCATTTCGCTGATCCACCCAGTCAGTGATTTTGTCATAGAAGGAAATTAAGTTAGTCTGACATGACTTATTAGTTACAAACCCATGCTGGCTCTGGTTAATCACTTCATTCTCATCCAGGTACTTGCATAAATGTTGTTTAATAATTTGTTCAAAGATCTTTCCTGGTATGGAAGTCAGGCTCACAGGCCTGTAGTTCCCTGGGTCCACCTTCTTCCCCTTTTTGAAGATAGGGACAACATTTGCTCTTCTCCAGTCTTCTGGAACTTCTCCTGTTCTCCAAGAATTTTCAAAAATTATGAAGAGTGGTTCTAATATTTCCTCTGCTAACTCCTTCAGTACTCTGGGGTGTAATTCATCTGGACCTGGGGACTTGAATTCATTAATGTTAGCTAAGTATTCCCTCACTATCTCTTTGTTTATTGATGGCCTGTATTCTTCTAATCCTACAATAGAACGGTGAAGATCAGTTGATTTTACTTTTTCAGAGAAAACAGATGCAAAATAACAATAGACATATGAGTGGTCCCATAGACTATTGGAGGTAAGAGTGCTATCTGGAAAAACATGGACAGTACCTCTGCAGAAAAATCGGACATCTGAATGAGCCGTGAGAGCAATAATACAATGCATTGGAGAGTTAGCAGTGCAGCCAATCATTGGTGATACTAAGGGTATGTACACATTGTGTTTGTGCCCACTGTCGGGAGCATACACTCTTGAGGTATGCACCTGACAGTGGCCACAGTCGCAGTAGATATGTATAACTTTTTTTTGCAGTGGCTCAATGTATAGAAAAGCGCTGCGCTTTCCTATACGATAAAATAAACGTTATGCATACCTGCCAGAACATATTTTTGTCCTGTCTGGTGAATGGGAGCCTGAGAGATGTTATAATATGCTTTGGGAAATGCTCCTTACGTATACTGTAGGCAAAGGGCACAGATACATTGTGCACCTAGTCTATGATATACAGCATGCAGGCACTGATGAGAGTGATCGGTTTCCACGATCACATGACGGTACAACACAACTCTCTAGCTCTTTAGGAAGTCTATATAGGACCGGATGATTACAGGGCGATATAATAGGTGCAGCGCCAGCTAGTTTAATTTTCGCAAACCCTTGGACGACCCCCTTAACTCTTTCCATTTGGTTATAGATAGGGAGTAATTCTGTTGGCTGTTTACATTATAGAGCTGCTTTTGTTATCCCTGAAAAGTAGCAAATATAATCACCAGGGATTTTTTTTTCAATTACTAACCAGACTAAATTTTATTATTGCAGTATATTCACACACAGCAGATTTGTTGCAAAAATTTCTGCAACTGTTCAATTCACCTTTAGAGTCTGTTCACTCAGATTTTTTACACTTAGATTTTTCAGACTGAAAATTTCACAGAAAAAAAACACGATTAGAAAACACATTTTTGGTGCTGATGTGTTTCTTCATCATCGTCATTTATTTCTTATGATGTGTGACAATATGGTGTATTTTTTGCCGCGTTTCCAGGACAAAAAAAACTATTAAAAAATTACAATATGAACTGTGACAGAAACGTGCATTTTGCCATGATTTATATAACATGTGCACTATAGAAGGTTTCCTTTTCAAATGAATGGAAAAATTGTTGCAAGAGTATTTGAATTTTTTTTTTTTAATGTGGGTTTTGGCACCGAATCTGGGCCAAAAACTGCATTGAAAATAAATTCTGTGTGAACATACTTTTATGGATCTTACAGAAAGCCATGCAACAAATCTGCCATGTGTGGTCATATCTACAGTATATATTTAGTAGAGATAATAGAATCGATTCTCAGGAACCTGGTCCAGGGGAGACGTCAATACTCCATGGCCACTTGTCGGGATCCCAGTGAACTGCCTCCTATATGCGGGATTATTTTTTGATGGCCTGGCCTAATCAGAAGAGGAGTCGAGAAAGCTGGTAGATAGGACGGGATTTGCAGAGCACATGCCCAGCGGCCACCTCTGTATTCTAAGGTATTGCAAATTTATTTGCATATCTGTATTTAGTGCTAGTAGGATTTATTACTAGGTAGGTTGGGTTTGATAACTTAGTACTGTATAGAAAATATGCTCTCCCCTATAGGGCAGCACCAAAGGAGAATGTCAAAACCTGTGGCCTAGTGCATGGGTTTTACCCAGAGATGCAGGAGGTCCCTATGGTTTTTATATGATGTGGACATGCAATGTGTTGTTGTTGGGGCCTACAAGTTGCACTACAATTTTCAGTGTGTGCAATGGGAAAATACCTTTGCAATATCACATGCTGTGGAACAAGCCAATTTTTTTCATCCAGAATCTGTGAGAAATAGTGACATGTGGAGGTATAGGAACACACATGGAGTATTATACGACAGACCCCATTCAGTATTCAGCTTCCGGTTTTTCAGGTGACCTCAGTTGGTTCTTCCTTTTCACTTCTGAAACCAAAGCAACTCTCCTACTTCTATAAAAAATAAAACATATTACAATGGTATCAAACAATATATTATGAATCTAAGCTACACCCGGGAAAAGTCATAAATAATTAAAAACATGATAACCCCCTGGCCCACAATATTCATCATGATCCCTCGTTATACACATAATTACTTTTTCTAGTACCAACTATAGTCGTCTTTGCAATAGTTACATTATCTACTATTTTATTGTATCTTTCTTTTCCACTTTATTAAAATGAACCTAGAAAAGGGGGGAAAAGAAGTCTGAAATATTATATATATATATATATATATATATACATATATATATATATATATATATATATACTGCTCAAAAAAATAACGGAACACTAAGTGTTCCCTTTATTTTTTTGAGCAGCATATATATATGTGTAAATAATGTGGACTAAATTCCAGGCTTTTTGCATAGATGTCAGAGGTCTCTAAGGCCATGTGTGCACGTTGAGTATTTTACTTAAGTATTTGGAAGCCGAACCAGGGCACCACTTCTGGATTTTTTACCCACTCCTCGTTTTGGCTACAAATGCTGAGATTAAATACTGAACATATGAATGTGGCCTTGGCGAAACTAGCTCGACTGTCGCTTACAATTTCAGGACTAGAGATGTTTACACGGATTGTTATTTGATATTTCTCCACAACTGAAATTTGGTTTAACTTCAATATATCAATTATGGTTAAAAATAAATAAATAAATAAATTATATATATATATATATATATATATATATATATATATACACATTTTTTTTAATTATTATTTATTTCATTTTTTTTATATTTAAATAAACAGATTTTTTATGTAAATTCACATTATTTTTAAAATACTTTCTTAGTTATTTATTTTCCTGTCTATAAAAAAATGATTTACCTCTTTCTTCTATGTGCAAATCGGGACTCGGCAATGAGCTGGCTATTGCGATATTTTCCAGGCCACATAAGTATTTTTTTTTTTTTTACTTATACACATAGTTAAAAATAAGTTTTTGGAGCAACTGAACTGCCCGTAGGATCTTACGGTAGCGCTTCTCACTTCACGCTTTAGTCTTCATAGTAGACCACGAGCACATTGGGATACCTGATTTATACCCCATAAATGTTCCTTTTACTGCCAGACTGCCAACTATGGTTGGCTTTGCAATATATATTTTTTTTAAATTAAATATAATAAAATATCTTGAGAAACTACTTTGAAACCATATTTCAAAATATACAAAAAAAGTCTTGAAACCATAATTCATTCAAATATAAACATATATATATATCCATATGCAGGAATATCATAGTGGTAATCCACGCCTTCTAAAATTTGCAGGCGTAATAAAAATTAATCCCTGTCCCTCAGGAGGTGATATGCATCGTTCTTTACTTAGAAAAGAATCGAGATTGATTATAGACTTAAATGCTCTCGGTCCCCTTGGCCTGAATGACAAAAATGACTTGTCAGTGTTCCTATAATGCTGGTTTTCTCCTATAAGCCTGTTTTTTACAGCGTTTTTTGAGATGTCTTTTGTTAGACTATAACGAACAGCATATTTAATTTTTTACTCTAATTATACCCATGCATGCAATGATTGATTATTTATAATCCATTTTGGAATTGATATGCAATAAGTTTCTATGTGAATCTGATATATGTACAGCTGGTATATGTTTTTAATTTGCACTATACTCACGCAAGGATGCTGCATCCAATTTACCTGTTATTTAAGGGTGGATGCAGCACCTTTGCATGCACTGGACCCGTAGAAGCAAGTTTACTTGCGAAACGGCTGCCGTCGTCCGACGTGGCACACCCTCATCCTCCCTCACTACCTGTACCCCTGATGTGATCGTGGAATAAAAAGAAATTCTTTATTCGACCTTTGGAGTGCGACCTTTCATCTCTACATTGTGGATCATATATATATATATATATATATATACGCTTTATATCTCTAACCTATGTAATTAATAAATGAATTTTTGTTTGACCTTTAATCGGTTTTTGTAGAATTTATTTCTATCTGTTTGGTGCCTCATATATATATATATATATATATATATATACGGTATATATAAAAATATCTTGAGAAGCTACTTTAAACCTATATTTCAAAAGTATACAAAAAAATCTTTACATCATAATACATAAATATATATAAATATATATATTACTCAAAAAGTAAATAATAAAAAATATCTTGAGAAACTATTTTGAAACTAGATTTCAATATATACAAAAAAACAAAAAAAAAACTTGAAACCATGATTCATCCATATATATGTATATATATATATATATATATATATATATATATATATATATATATATATATATATACACACACAAAAAATCTAGAAAACGTAATTCATTCAAATTTTAATTTTGGAGAAATATCAAACGGGAGGGTAGGAAATAAGTGTCAGTTTCTTCAGTCCTGAAATTGGAAGCGACATTTGGCAACAGTTTTGCACTTTTCAAAGCCAACATCTATGCAGAAGGCCTTGAATTTAGTCTAAAAAATTGGTGGAATATTTTCCATTTTTTTTTTCAGTAAAGTTTAAAAAAATGAAATAACAATAGAAAATGTAACAATTTATTTGATCACTGTCTAAAATAAATAAATTTATCTCTTGCACATTGGTAGCCATATGTTTTTATTAAACTCTCCAATTTTTTTTTTTATTAATATACTTAGCCTTAGTCATATTTCCCGGGCCCCGAAAAAAAGTATTTTTTTTTCTTTTTTGTTAAACAGTTTTTTTTTCTATATATAGTTAAACAGAAATCTTTCTGAACTTCCCGGAGGATCTTTACGGTATCGCTTCTCACTTCCCGCTTCCTAGCACGACGCGTGTTTTCCGGCTGCTCCGCAAGAAAAGGCATTTGTTCGACTTTCGTGGATTTTAATAGTTAAGGATTTTTTAGTCAGGAACTGAATTTCCTAATGGCGTTTTTTACGAAGCTGGGGGAGCCCCTTAAAAATTTCCTAGCAAATGTTCAGAATGGTTTGGCAGGACATGAAAAATTACTATGCAGCGCAAATTACTTTTTTTTTTTTTTAATATATTAAAAAAAAAAAAAAGACGAAGGTATGGTGAAATATATTATGCATATTGTCTTGAAGCGCACCTTTAGGCCACATTTACTTTTCCCCGCTGTCAGAGCTGCCATCTCGTGACATTTAATGAAGAATGCTCGCTGTGCATGACAGCCAGGAATAAAGTGCAAGCTAGGCAGACCTATTATAGCAGCCCCGAATCTCACTTTTACATCTAAATGGTATCACTCATGTCCACGCCGGGACCCCGATGCATTGTTAAGATTGTCACTCATAAATATGATAACCGATTCATTATGGTTTCAGCTTTTCGACGTAAAAAACCCTTAACGTCAGTCACGTCGGCCAACAAACCGTGGCAGCTTTCGATTCCCCCGCCTAGCAAATGTCCATCATTGTCAGTGACAAGCATACATTTTTAAAAAATTGTCACTCACGACCGAATAATTACCCCCGTTCGCTCCACTGATGTGTCACTCATAAAAATCTCGTAATTAAATACTAATAATTATACCGAATGTCAGTCAGGTTATATCAGACATTCGCTTTTTTTTTGGAGGGGGCGGGGGGGGCAGGGTCTTCAGCCTCTATCAAAATTTAATCAGCGAAAGTGATGAAATTTCCATCAAATTTATTTTATTTTTGTTTTCATTATTATTATTTTGCAGCTTTATTGTATATGAAAGTCTGTATGTAGAGCACAAAAATGTAAATTAAAAAGGAACAATATATATTATTTTTATTTAAATAATTTTTTCTATTTTTTTTCCTAAATTAAACTTAAAGAATGTTTTCATTATTCTATTTTTTAATTTAAATTAAAGTAATTTTTTTTTTGCTTTTTTACACTTATTTAAAGCCATTTGTTTTCCTAAATTAAACTTTAAAGCTTTTTTTAACTATTATTTTTAATTTAAATTAAAGCCATTTTTCCTTTCCTTTTTTTTTTTTTAATTTATTTAAAGCCATTTATTTTTCTAAATTAATCTGAAAGCATTTTTTTGTTGTTTTTTTATATTTAAATTAAAGCCAATTTTAGCTTTTTTTTTAAAAAACTTTTTTGAAAGCCATTTTTTCCAAAATTAATACTAAAGCATATTTTAATTATTTTTTTTTATTAAATTAAAGCCAATTTTTGTGTTCAAAGATTATTAAAATCCATTTTTTCCTAAATTGAATTTAAAGCATTTTTTTGTGTTTTTTATTTCCATTAAAGCTTTTTTTTAAATTCTAAAGCATTTTTTATTTATTTAATTTAATTCAGATTTTTATAAATTGTTTCTTTATATTAAAGCAAGTTTGTTTGCTTTTTTAAAAACTTATCTAAAGCCCTTTTTTTCCTAAATTAAACTTACAGCATTTTTTATTTATTTTTTTATTTAAATGTAAGAATTTTTTTTACTTATTTTATTTAAAGTCAATTTTTATATTTTCTTTATTTTAAAGCCATTTTTTATTTTCTTTAATTCAGTTTTTTTCTTTCTAAATTAAAGTTTTTTAATTCAATTTAAAGCAGTGTTGTAAACTTTTTTTTTAAATTGATATATATTTTTTTATTTATGTTTTGTCGTTTTTTTTTCTTCTAGGAGAAAGTGTTGTATCATTTTCTGCCACCTTTTTATATAATATATTTATATATATATATATATATATATATATATATATATATATATATATAATTTTTATTTTTCATGTTGCACCCTTTCTAATGTTGTATCGGCCATGATCGGTTGACGACAATATGGTTGCAGCATTAATATATGACGGCCGTGAAACACTTTATTTTTCATATGTCGCCATTTTTGGGGGCTTTGTTTCTAGGTGACAGCGCTGCATCATACTCTGCCACCTTTATATATATATAAATTTCTTATTTTATTTCTCATGTTGCACCTTTTATTTTATGTGACAGCATTGCATCATACTCTGCCACCATTATATAAGTGTGCATGTGTATATATATATATATATATATATATATATATATATATATATATATATATATATATATATATTTTAGGTGACAGCGTTGCATCATACTCTGCCACCATTATATAAGTGTATATGTATGTATATACTGTGTGTATATATATATATATATATATACACACAGCTTTAAATATCTATACATATCTCTCTCTATATATATGTATATATATATATACACAGCTAATATATAAAACTGTATATATATATATGTATATATAGATATATAAAACTGTATATATACATATATCTATATATATCTATGTATACATATATATATACACAGCTATTATATGTATGTTATATATATATATATATAAAAATATATCGATAGATAGATATCGTTATATAGAGAGATATCTCTCCCTATATAGATATATAGCTGTCCAAATTATATGTATGTATGTGTGTATATATATATATATATATATATATATATATATATATATATATATATATATAGTATATATATATAGGTGGCTGCTAATGATGCAACGCTGTCTCCTAGGAACAAAGCCCCCAGAAATGGCGAAACATGAAAAAAAGTGTTTCTCGGCCGTCATATATTAATGCTGCAACCATATCATCATCCGATCATGACCGATACAACATTATCAAATCTCGAGGTGAAAATTATCGATGTATTTGCACTTGGACTTTGCCTTTAAGTGGCCATGTTGACTTTTTTGACTGAACTTTAGGGCATTTTTGTGTTTTTTATTCATTTTTACCACACGTTTCTGTCAGGTTATTAATATTTGTGCTACAAAGGGATTAAATATGCAGAATTCCTCCCAAAAATGGTTGTATGGACAAGGGGAGGGGTTAGGCAATGACAATAGTGAATAATTATTATCGTATGTCCGAAAACTCGATTTTGATGGCTTTTTTGACTGAAATTTGGGGCTTATTTGTATTTTTACTAACATTTTTCTGTCAGGTTGTTAATATCTAGGCTTTAGAAGGACTAAATATGGAAAATTCCTCACAAAACGGAGGTAGATATGCAACGATAGGACTAAATCATGAACTTAGGTCCTAAAATGTAACTTTTTTGACTAAAATTTGGGGTATTTTTTAAGCGGGAGGGACTGAATAGGGAGAATTCCTCACAAAATCAGTCGTAAGGTGAGAAAACTGTATGAATGCCAAGAAGGATGAAAATGGCGTTTTTTTTTATAGTGCTACGTCTATCTGTGAGGTAATATTAATCTGTGAAGGGTTCTGACAGTGCTGGAAGCTGTATAGTTCCCAGCAGCTGGGGAGAGAGACAGGCTGCAGTGTATTAATGGCTGCTGCGGTTTAGCACTGATGGACTGAGTGGACGTGGTGACATTTTGTGATCGCTTTTCCTGTCACGTTAGCTCAGTGACACCTACACGACGAGGAGACAGGTGTCTGTCTGCGGTGACGCGGACGCCTCTTCCCGCCTCTTTTTTGGCACCGCCCACCTTTTTCCCCGCTGCCGAGCCCTCGGTGACGTCACGGCCGAGGCCCACCTGACCTGTCATGTCGTGTCACGTGATCCACCTCCTGCACGCCGCCATTTTGAAACGCCTGAGAGGGGAGAGGAGAGGAGTTTGCGGAGGCTTCTTCCATGCCCGGTGAGACGGTGAGTCATTTACTTGTCTTGTTCCTCGGGGTTCTCGTCAGGCTGGGGGCGGGGAGGTGGCGGGTGGTCTCCGGTGAAGCGTCGGCAGTGAGGGGGGAGGATGGAGCTGGGAACGGGCCGTGTCTGCCTCCTCTCCTGTGTGTGGCCTGCCCCTTCCCCTTTGCTGTCACGTTGCCTGACCAAAACAAAAGGCTGCCAGCTTCCCTCCCCCCTCTCTGCCCGAGTACAGCGACAGTAACGGCGCTCCGAGGCGGTCACGTGACTGCGGCGGGACTACAAGTCCCAGCATGCCTTGCCCCAGTCCCTACAAAAGCTGCAAAGAAGCATTGAGCCTGGATTAGCTGCCGCACTCTCCCCTCCCCCCGGCCCTGGTGACTGGAGAAGCTCCTTTTGGATGGGGATCAGGGCATGCTGGGAGTTGTAGTCCTACACATGGCATCCGTAAGGCATTTATTAGAATTTCTACTATTTTGCCTTTTTAAATGTACATTTTAAGATCTCTGCTTGCTTTCAGTGACTGGGAATTCAGAAAAAATGTCACAACCTCACCGGTAAAGTGTGTATGTGCCGTGTCGCCTGTGGGGCTGAAAACCGCACCACGTATGGATGGGAAAAAAAGCGCCATCTAAGCGTATCTGGACCGGATGGTGCAGTCACCGCCAACTGGAGTTACTCACATCTGTATACAGGGCAGGGGATAACTCGCTGATCAGGCTCTGGCATTCAAAGGGTTACTCATCTGTATATAGGGAAGGGGATGACCCTCTAATTGGGATGCCGCCTTCAAAGGGTTACTCCCATCGGTATATAGGGGAGGGGATACCCCGATGATCGGGGGTCGGCATTCAAAGGGTTACTCCCATCTGTATCCAGGGGAGGGGATAACCCGCTGATCGGAGGTCCGGCATTCAAAGGGTTACTCCCATCTGTATCCAGGGGAGGGGATAACCCGCTGATCGGAGGTCTGGCATTCAAAGGGTTACTCCCATCTGTATACAGGGGAGGGGATAACCCGCTGATCAGGCTCTGGCATTCAAAGGGTTACTCATCTGTATATAGGGAAGGGGATGACCCTCTAATTGGGATGCCGCCTTCAAAGGGTTACTCCCATCGGTATATAGGGGAGAAGATACCCCGCTGATCGGAGGTCTGGCATTCAAAGTGTTACTCCCATCTGTATCCAGGGGAGGGGATAACCCGCTGATCGGAGATCCGGCATTCAAAGGGTTAGTCTCCCATGGAGCAGTTGGGTCCGACCACTAGGACCCCCACGAATCCTGAGTACTGACATGTGAGCCTCTGCTTCCTTTGTTGTCTATGGGACTTGCCTGGAAAAAAGAGCGCCGTTCTGTGTCCCATACACAGCGAATGGAGCGGAGGCGCACACTTTCGTCCTCTGGCACTTCTAGATGGGCCTCTGGAGGGATTTGGGGGGCGTACCTAGTAATCGGAGACCCAACGATCAGCAAGGGTGAGGGTAGGTAATAACTTTAAAAAATGGGAATAACCTTTTAACTGTCAGGTCTCTGGTATTTGGGAGGAGGGGGGAGGTTCTAGTGATCGGACCCCCAGTGATCAGAAAAGGGTCAGGATAGGTACTGACTTCTAAAAATGGGAATAACCTCTTCAGGTGGGTTTCAGATTTCTGCGCTTGTATTGTAACCCCTTATATCTGCCATATAGCTGGTTAGTTGAGGTCTAGATCTCCACCGTTCGGGCTCAATGTTCCACAGGGAGCTGCAGACCATAGCAGATAGGAATGGAAAAATCGCTGCAAATCTGCAGCAAGATCTGAATTTATCCACATGCAAATGTGCATCCTCCTGGATCCAGTTTGTGGCTCCGGTCACACCTGCAGATTGTAGAGGGGGGGGGGCTGGGGAACGGCCTTCTGGACTACTGATCTAAGACACTTTTCCCCTCACCGCTCCAGTTGTTGGTTTTTGTCCCAAAAAAGTTGCAATTTTGTGATTACGCCTTTTTAAAAGAGTCTGTGAGTCCAAACTAATATAATCCAAGCATAGAGCCATGCAGGGGTATGGCTAATATAAAATCGCACCTAATCGCCTCCAATGGGCAGAAAGTGAAGTCAGATATGCCAATTAGCATGCTTGGTGCACCTGGGTGTGGCCAAGAGGACTCAGTGCACCGTTCTGCCCACTGGATTTGCATAACCCCACCCACCTCAGTAGTGATGGACAGCACTGGGTTACCCAAGTATTCATTTTAGACAGTGCGCACACCATGCAAACTAGAGGTGTCCACAATCACCAGTGAAGTAGGTGGGGTATGCAAAACTGGTGGGCGGAACATTTTGGCCACACCTAGATTGCAGCAAGCATACTAATTAGCATATTAGATTAAACCTCACTTTTTGGAGAATGGAGGCAGAGATTAGATCGCTAAGGTGGGATTTTTTATAATGATGATGTCCCCTACAAGGCTGTGTGCTGAGATTGGGGTGACAGAAGCCCTTTAAAGGGGTTGTCCGGGACGTTTACATTGATGGTCTAAGGTTTGGATAGGTCCTCAGTATCTGATGGGTGGGGGTGCGACACCCGGCTTCCCCGCAACAGCTCCACCAGCCGTATAGTGGCCACACATGGTACTGCACTTGCACATCACTCCCTTTTTTCTAATTAAGTATCTGCACTGACACATTGTAGCATCCATAGGAACAAAACATTGCTGAGGATTGATTAGACTGATACAATGTAACAGCGTTTGGTTACCTAGATGGAAACAATGGCTGTCCCCATTCAGTGACAGCAAGCACAGAGCTGCGTACTTGCCAAGCACGTTACATCCGTGTCCCCCGGCAGCCATTATTCTCCCCCTTCTAAGCATTGTTTAACTTTATGCATCTCACAAACCACATCCTGAACACATCGGGATCCACCCACGGGGCTCAGATATCAGCCGGGGCTGAGATACCTCTGTGATACGGCCGTGATGTATTTATGCTGAGTCCTGTTATTGTGGAGGAAGGTCTCAAATTCATTTACATCATCCCTACATAAAAGAATGAGTCTTATCGCGGGGACACAGCTTACGCAGATGCATGTGGCTAGGACTGGACACAGCTTACGCAGATGCATGTGGCTAGGACTGGACACAGCTTACGCAGATGCATGTGGCTAGGACTGGACACAGCTTACGCAGATGCATGTGGCTAGGACTAGGCTTCTTCTTATTGACAGCAAGCACAGATCCTGAAATGAGGACTTGGAATAGGATATATACTATTCATAAATGTAATCTCCTGAACTTAAATACCCCTTTAATGTGCGGGGGGAAAAAAAATCTCCTTACGTCTGGCCACATTCCACAGATTATTCTTCTGCTCTCATGGGCATCAAAGGGTTAATTCCCTCTCCCTTAAAACCAAAACCCATAACTATCACATATTCATAGGTTAAAAAACAACTTGCTGGGGACTCGTGAATGGAGCAGGGGTGCGCACGCTCGATCTCCGCTCCATTCATTGTCTATGAGACTGCCGAGCGCAGCACTCCGCTAATTGCATCAGAACCAGGGACAATCAGTGGAGCGGAAGCTGATTATATTCACCGTTGCTCCTTTTAGAGCACTGATCTCGGGATCCCTGGGAATCCCATTGGTCGGACACCCAGCGATCAGCAAGGTTTCCCCTGGATAGAAGATAACGTAATTTAAAGGGGTTCTCCGGTGGTAAAATCATTTTGGCTCTTCTGCCGCTTCATTTAAAGGGAGTCTTGTGCCTGGCTTCCCGCTGATCAAAGCTTCACTACCGGGTCACTATGAAATTTTCTCAATTGTTCGTCCCCTTTTAAACAGACTCCGCATTGGAGCAAACGCTACAGGACACTTATACATCGTGATGTCAGTTTCTTGTATGAGATACTTGATGATAAAGAGGAAACCATAGTCTCTCTATTTCCTGGCTCGGTAAAGCAAGGCAGGACGGCTAATAGAGCGCATTTTTTGCTTTCGTGACGCTCCTTTTGGATCCTTGTGATATCATTTGTATGTCTAAGACCTCATCTGTGCCCCTCATTCTGAATCTTCAACCTGAACATCCCCTCCATGACTGATCCATACTACTAAAGCTAGCAAATGAGTGTCCAAAATATGAAAATTTGCCTCCCTGTACACAGAATCCTATCATGTATCTATCTGCCGAGGCCACTACGGGGAGCTACTTGTATACAGGGATACATAAGAATCTGTCTGCAGCCACCACTAGGGGGAGCTCCCTGTATACGGTGATACATGATAAGATCCTGTCTGCAGCCACCACTAGGGGGAGCTCCCTGTATACAGATATACATGATAAGATCCTGTCTGCAGCCACCACTAGGGGGAGCTCCCTGTATACAGAGATACAGAAGATCCTGTCTGCAGCCACCACTAGGGGTGCTCCCTGTATACAGAGATACATGGTAAGATCCTGTCTGCAGCCACCACTAGGGGGAGCTCCCTGTATACAGAGATACATGGTAAGATCCTGTCTGCAGCCACCAGTAGTGGGAGCTCCCTGTATACAGAGATACATGGTAAGATCCTGTCTGCAGCCACCACTAGGGGGAGCTCCCTGTATACAGAGATACATGGTAAGATCCTGTCTGCAGCCACCACTAGGGGGAGCTCCCTGTATACAGAGATCCATGATAAGATCCTGTCTGCAGCCACCACTAGGGGGAGCTCCCTGTATACAGAGATCCATGATAAGATCCTGTCTGCAGCCACCACTAGAGGGAGCTCCCTGTATACAGAGATACATGATAAGATTCTGTCTGCAGCCACCAGTAGTGGGAGCTCCCTGTATACAGAGATACATGATAAGATTCTGTCTGCAGCCACCACTAGGGGGAGCTCCCTGTATACAGAGATACATGGTAAGATCCTGTCTGCAGCCACCACTAGAGGGAGCTCCCTGTATACAGAGATACATGATAAGATCCTGTCTGCAGCCACCACTAGGGGGAGCTCCCTGTATACAGAGATACATGATAAGATCCTGTCTGCAGCCACTAGGGGGAGCTCCCTGTATACAGAGATACATGATAAGATCCTGTCTGCAGCCACCACTAGGGGGAGCTCCCTGTATACAGAGATACATAAGATCCTGTCTGCAGCCACCACTAGGGGGAGCTCCCTGTATACAGAGATACATGATAAGATCCTGTCTGCAGCCACCACTAGGGGGAGCTCCCTGTATACAGAGATACATTATAAGATCCTGTCTGCAGCCACCACTAGGGGGAGCTCCCTGTATACAGAGATACATGATAAGATCCTGTCTGCAGCCACCACTAGGGGGAGCTCCCTGTATACAGAGATACATGATAAGATCCTGTCTGCAGTCACCACTAGGGGGAGCTCCCTGTATACAGAGATACATGATAAGATCCTGTCTGCAGCCACCACTAGGGGGAGCTCCCTGTATACAGAGATACATGATAAGATCCTGCCTGCAGCCACCACTAGGGGGAGCTCCCTGTATACAGAGATACATGATAAGATCCTGCCTGCAGCCACCACTAGGGGGAGCTCCCTGTATACAGAGATACATGATAAGATTCTGTCTGCAGCCACCAGTAGTGGGAGCTCCCTGTATACAGAGATACATGATAAGATCCTGTCTGCAGCCACCACTAGGGGGAGCTCCCTGTATACAGAGATACATGGTAAGATCCTGTCTGCAGCCACCACTAGAGGGAGCTCCCTGTATACAGAGATACATGATAAGATCCTGTCTGCAGCCACCACTAGGGGGAGCTCCCTGTATACAGAGATACATGGTAAGATCCTGTCTGCAGCCACCACTAGAGGGAGCTCCCTGTATACAGAGATACATGATAAGATCCTGTCTGCAGCCACCACTAGGGGGAGCTCCCTGTATACAGAGATACATGATAAGATCCTGTCTGCAGCCACCACTAGGGGGAGCTCCCTGTATACAGAGATACATGATAAGATCCTGTCTGCAGCCACCACTAGGGGGAGCTCCCTGTATACAGAGATACATGATAAGATCCTGTCTGCAGCCACCACTAGGGGGAGCTCCCTGTATACAGAGATACATAAGATCCTGTCTGCAGCCACCACTAGGGGGAGCTCCCTGTATACAGAGATACATGATAAGATCCTGTCTGCAGCCACCACTAGGGGGAGCTCCCTGTATACAGAGATACATGATAAGATCCTGTCTGCAGCCGCCACTAGGGGGAGCTCCCTGTATACAGAGATACATGATAAGATCCTGTCTGCAGCCACCACTAGGGGGAGCTCCCTGTATACAGAGATACATGATAAGATCCTGTCTGCAGCCACCACTAGGGGCAGCTCCCTGTATACAGAGATACATAAGATCCTGTCCGCAGCCACCACTAGGGGGAGCTCCCTGTATACAGAGATACATGATAAGATCCTGTCTGCAGTCACCACTAGGGGGAGCTCCCTGTATACAGAGATACATGATAAGATCCTGTCTGCAGTCACCACTAGGGGGAGCTCCCTGTATACAGAGATACATGATAAGATCCTGTCTGCAGCCACCAGTAGTGGGAGCGTGCTGCATGCAGATTGTCATTAAGCTCCCTCTAGTGGTGGCTGCAGGAACTCCTGTGCCTATAGCAGTGATTTGATACTTTGTATGATAAAATCAGAAATTGACCTTACTTTCCCACACTTAGGCCAGTTTCATACTTCTGACTTTACAGTTGTCCGGACCGGCCGCGGATCTCCTGGTCCGAACTTGACTGTTTCATAGGCGCGTGTGAGGCTGTCATATTTGGGTCACGAGACCCGCGTCCGGTCCATGCATTATTATGCTCCAGTCTCAAATGTGTGAAACCGACTTTAATTTTGGACATTTAAGTGCAAGTTTGTTCAGAAGTTGGTGCAGATTTACAGTTCAGATTCTGCCCCACAAATCCATTACTATACACCGGGCGGGAGGAGAAGGTTTGCAAAATCCAATCTGCACGTAGTGGTGAAAAACCTGTGTAGAAATCTGCCCCTGCCCAGTGTGTGCAATAATAGAGGGAAAATCCATCAGTAACGTAGGTTTTAAAGCTCCAAGGCAGAACATTTCTGTACAGTTTTATTTTACAGTTTTATTAAGAATTTTTGTTTTGGCTTCATTAGAGTGAAATAAAGCCTAGCTGCTGCTACAACCTGATATTTGATCTCTCGTCTGCGGCAGAATGCATGGAATCTGCACCCATGTAAGTACGCCGGGAGCCTGCGAGGGCTGAAAATAGCCTCCTGCCTCCCACTCCGGCTCTTTTAGCTCCTGCGATTTCTGTGGAAACAGTGTGGATGCTTTTCAGCAGCTGCTGAGACTTCCAGATTTGACAGTTTCTGTAATGTTGCTATCCACGTGGCGCGGGTTGCGTCGTCCCCAGTCGTGGGTGCACGATCCCTCGTCAGAGCGAGCAGAAGTAAAGGCTTCTTATGGATGATACTACCTAAAATAGGGTTATATAATCATTGGTGCGACACCAATGAGCAAAGCTGCTAGCAATGATATAATGGACATTGCGCCATCTGTGGCTCCATCACTCGGCAGAATGGCCAATGTGACCAAACTGGATGGGGATAACTTGCCCAAAATCAGGGGCTCTGCAGGTCCGTCTTGAATGGAGATGCACAGACTCAGCCTCCGCTACATTCATTCATGAGACTGCAGGAGAAAGGGGGGGGGTCCCAGCAGTGGTCAGCTCTGATCTCTGGGTGGGGGGTCCCAGCAGTGGTCAGCTCTGATCTCTGGGTGGGGGGTCCCAGCAGTGGTCAGCTCTGATCTCTGGGTGGGGGGTCCCAGCAGTGGTCAGCTCTGATCTCTGGGTGGGGGGTCCCAGCAGTGGTCAGCTCTGATCTCTGGGTGGGGGGTCCCAGCAGTGGTCAGCTCTGATCTCTGGGTGGGGGGTCCCAGCAGTGGTCAGCTCTGATCTCTGGGTGGGGGGTCCCAGCAGTGGTCAGCTCTGATCTCTGGGTGGGGGGTCCCAGCAGTGGTCAGCTCTGATCTCTGGGGGGGAGGTGGGGTGCTCCCAGCAGTGGTCAGCTCTGATCTCTGGGGGGGGGGGAGGTGGGGGGCTCCCAGCAGTGGTCAGCTCTGATCTCTGGGGGGGGGGAGGTGGGGGGCTCCCAGCAGTGGTCAGCTCTGATCTCTGGGGGGGGGGAGGTGGGGGGCTCCCAGCAGTGGTCAGCTCTGATCTCTGGGGGGGGAGGTGGGGGGCTCCCAGCAGTGGTCAGCTCTGATCTCTGGGTGGGGGTGTCTCAGCAGTCGGGCAGCTTCGACTATAATGACGGAAAAACCATTGTGTATGAACAAGGCCTTATTCCCGCAAATTTCAGTGACTGTACGTCGTAAGTGGCATAGTAAACGTGGCTCCAGAACCTTCTCGCCGGGAGTTCAGCTCTGGGGCCTGGAGGGTAAACGACTGAACTCTCCGCTCCTGGAATTTTTAGTAGTCACATGATTGTATTAGGGACAGGTACGTAGAGATTGTCTTGCCTTTGAGCTACTAGTTAAAATGCGTATTTGTGGCCAAGATCTGAGAGGCGGTGAATTAACTGTTAGAGGCCCGTGACAACCTTGGCTTGTATATGGTTAAATCCAGATGGATGACGTGACCTCAGAGCAAAATGTTGTTTTTGTTTTTTTTGTTTTGTTTTTTTTCCCCTTCCCCTTTTTTAATTTTTATAGGGGTCCCCATTTTAAGTATCTAGTGGGGCGCTCAGCATCTGTCTATAATTTCTATGGGGGGGAGCCTCCTAGTAAATGCAATAGCCCCGTGCGGAAGACTTAATAAAGGGGGACCCCGCAGGTATAGATGGCCTAAAAATGTTTTTCCTGGGATCTTATTAAATTTGCAGAATGTCTTAGGCTCTGTGCGCACTGGGAAATGGAATTTTCTTGAGAAAATTCCGCATGCCCTCAAAGATTACCGCACCCGCGGTAAAAAACCGCAGGAAACCGCACCCGAAAACCGCATGCGGTTTGCCGCGGTTTGCTGCGGTTTTACCGCGGTATTATTCGCGGTATTGCCGCGGTTTTGCCGCGTGCGGGTTGGGATGTGCTTTATTGCATTCAATGCAATAAAGCACATTGAAAAAAAAAAAAAATACATTTAATTCTGATAGTGGATAGACAGACAGATAGATAGAGGGATAGATAGATAGACAGACAGAGGGATAGATAGAGGGATAGATAGATGATAGATAGAGGACAGATCGCTACATTTCCCACGGTCGGCAGTGAGTTCACATTACCGGCCGTGGGAAATGACCGGTAATTACCTCTGCTGTCTGCTGCTTTCAGCCTGTGTCTGTGACAGTCGCGGCTGGATGGAAGCAGCGCAGGACGCCGGAGCCGGAGCTGTGGATTATGTCGGAGCGCTGGACTACGCCGGAGCTTTGTTTGGGAGGGGTTAATAAAATGGTGAACGAGGCTTGTTTGTTTTATTTAAAATAAAGGCTTTTTCGGTGTCTGTGTTTTATTCACTTTACTTACGGGTTGATCATGTCAGCTGTCACATAGACGCTGCCATGATCAAGCCTGGAGTTAATGGCGGTGGTCCCCCACCACCATTAACCCCTTGTATTACCTTGCTGCCACTGCTACACGGTGGCAAGAAGAGCCGGGGACACGCCGGTATTGCCGCATATTGCATGCGACAGTGGCGGGGCAGCTGCGGCTGATAATCTCGGCTGCCGGAGGGGGAGTGAGGCGGGGGACATTATCCCTGCCCCTCTCCCTCCCCAGCCTGAGAATACCGGGCCGCCGCTGTGTGCTTACCTCGGCTGGAAGGTAAATATGCAGCGGAGCCCACGTTCTTTTTTTCCTATATTTCCGTTTTCTTTCTATGTGTGTTCTATGTGTGTTCTATGTGTCTGTGTCTGTGATGTGTTCTATGTGTGTGTGATGTGTGTGTGTTTACTCTGCACGGCTTCCTCTTCCTGTAATGACATCACTTCCCTGCAAAACTGCAGACAGGCGATGTACATTACCGGAGGTAAACCGCGAAATACCGCAGGGAATAACGCAGGAAAACGCAGTGAACCGCACAGAATTTGCTGCCTGCGTTATTCCCTGCGGGATTTCATGATTAACATTGAGTCAATGGAGTGAAATCCCGCAGCGATGTGCGGAAAAGAAGTGACAGGCACTTGTTTTTGCTGCGGGATTCCCGCAGCAAAACATGCAGCTGTCAAATTCCGCCCAGTGCGCACAGGATTTTTTTTCTCCATAGGATTTGCTGGTGATTCACTGCAGAGATGTTATGAACATTTTCTGCAGCGAAACATGCAGCAAATCCGCGGAAAATCCGCGGCAAAATCCGGTAAGTGCGCACATAGCCTTAAAATTAAGCAATAACGAGATGAATTGGCTGCTGACGATCATCTACGTGAGAGCTGCAGACAATCACTGTCCTCCCGGGGATTGTTGCCAGAGCTTGAAGTATTGGCCATCAAAAAGTAAATGTTAGAAATCGCAATTAAAGGGGTTGTCCGCTACCGGCATTCTGGGGTCAACATCCCGCCGGGCCTTATGTGAGCGCCGCGGCCACTGATTAACTGCGAAAAGCTAGTGAAACCTAAAGCGCTGGATACAACACTCATGGCGGCTTTTCTAGTGTTTATTTTTTGTTTCTGTCTGTCCATGGGGTTCTCACTAGGACACCTGTAACAAATTAAAAATTCCACTGAAATCACTGGTAAAATATGCTGCAAAACTAAGCATTAATGAGTGTGTGTGAGAAGGAGCCCTGATGGGAGTAGTAGTTGTGCAGCAGCTTTGCCGTCGCTCACAATGGCCGGGGTTCGATGGCCGCAGCGTCGTTGTGACTAGAGAGCAGTGTCGCGGCCTTGTAAGGACTCGGCATTCCAGGGTAGGTGATAAGCGGCGGCGGCCTCCTCCCCGGCCGCCCTCACATACCACAGTATTGTCAGCGGTTACTGCTGCGGTGCCATTAGTGAGAGAAGAGGGAAGTGACCTCATCCCGTCTTACTTTCTCCTTTTCCTTTCTTAGTGTGCACTTCCTTTTTTTTTTTTTTTTAGATCACTTTTACAACCTTCGAGAAAACTTAGTGTCTCCTGTGCAGTCCCGGCCTCCTGTCACCGTGCAAACATCAGAGGTTCGCGGGGTCATCCAGGGCGGCTAATCCGTGGCCTCTCCATGAGAAGGTCGTCCGGAGGATGAGCATGTTCCGTCTTCTTGCAGATTTTATTTTTTTTCTTCCCCCTGCAGCTTGATTAACACACCCACTAAATCCATCCATGGCGTTCCTTGTCTTTTGGGTGACAGCTGCAGAGTTTCCCTGTAGTTGCAATGTTAAGACTGCAAATCTGCGTCACAATCCGCTCCATAATCTGCGAGACATCTGCGTCACTATCCGCTCCGTAATCTGCGAGACATCTGCTCAGCTATCCGCTCCGTAATCTGCGAGACATCTGCTCAGCTATCCGCTCCGTAATCTGCGAGACATCTGCTCAGCTATCCGCTCCGTAATCTGCGAGACATCTGCTCAGCTATCCGCTCCGTAATCTGCGAGACATCTGCTCAGCTATCCGCTCCGTAATCTGCGAGACATCTGCTCAGCTATCCGCTCCGTAATCTGCGAGACATCTGCTCAGCTATCCGCTCCGTAATCTGCGAGACATCTGCTCAGCTATCCGCTCCGTAATCTGCGAGACATCTGCTCAGCTATCCGCTCCGTAATCTGCGAGACATCTGCTCAGCTATCCGCTCCGTAATCTGCGAGACATCTGCTCAGCTATCCGCTCCGTAATCTGCGAGACATCTGCTCAGCTATCCGCTCCGTAATCTGCGAGACATCTGCTCCGCTATCCGCTCCGTAATCTGCGAGACATCTGCTCCGCTATCCGCTCCGTAATCTGCGAGACATCTGCTCCGCTATCCGCTCCGTAATCAGCGAGACATCTGCTCAGGTATCCGCTCCGTAATCTGCGAGACATCTGCTCAGCTATCCGCTCCGTAATCTGCGAGACATCTGCTCAGCTATCCGCTCCGTAATCTGCGAGACATCTGCTCAGCTATCCGCTCCGTAATCTGCGAGACATCTGCTCCGCTATCCGCTCCGTAATCTGCGAGACATCTGCTCCGCTATCCGCTCCGTAATCTGCGAGACATCTGCTCCGCTATCCGCTCCGTAATCTGCGAGACATCTGCGTCACTATCCGCTCCGTAATCTGCGAGACATCTGCGTCACTATCCGCTCCGTAATCTGCGAGACATCTGCGTCACTATCCGCTCCGTAATCTGCGAGACATCTGCTCAGCTATCCGCTTTGTAATCTGCACGTCACTGTCAGATTCTTCTGCAAATTTAACATGGGGGCAATTTTTATGCTTTTCCTGCGTTTTTGCATTTTTTTTATTTAATGAATGAGATTTCTAATAAACAAAAGCGGCACGGCTCTGGAAAAAAAAAAATGGATTCCTCTTCTCGCCATCCTCTTTGTAAATCGAATGTTCACATATTGGTGCAGATTTGCAATTTGGATTCTGCACCACAAATCTTCGATTATTCCCAGTACGTGGCTAAGACCCGCAAAACGCAATCTTCACTTAGCGGGAGAGAAAATATTAGTGGAAATATTTTATTACGCCCATGCTGTGTAGAAAAGAAATAAGGCCCAATTCTTCATTTGCAGGATTTTTTGTTTAGCTCTTTTCTGTTTTTCTTTTGGGGTATTTGGTACTGAGATTATATATAATCTCTACATCTCTAATTGTGTCTATCATATTTTTTTGGTTTATAAGACGCACCTCAAATTTAGCGGGGGAAAACAAAGTGGGGGCCGTCTTAAAATCCTGTGGTGTCTTAATGGAGGGAGGCGGCGGTGGTGGAGTGGGGTCAGAGGAGGCGGTGGAGTGGGGTCAGAGGAGGCGGTGGAGTGGGGTCAGAGGAGGCGGTGGAGTGGGGTCAGAGGAGGCGGTGGAGTGGGGGTCAGAGGAGGCGGTGGAGTGGGGTCAGAGGAGGCGGTGGAGTGGGGTCAGAGGAGGCGGTGGAGTGGGGTCAGAGGAGGCGGTGGAGTGGGGTCAGAGGAGGCGGTGGAGTGGGGTCAGAGGAGGCGGTGGAGTGGGGTCAGAGGAGGCGGTGGAGTGGGGTCAGAGGAGGCGGTGGAGTGGGGTCAGAGGAGGCGGTGGAGTGGGGTCAGAGGAGGCGGTGGAGTGGGGTCAGAGGAGGCGGTGGAGTGGGGTCAGAGGAGGCGGTGGAGTGGGGTCAGAGGAGGCGGTGGAGTGGGGTCAGAGGAGGCGGTGGAGTGGGGTCAGAGGAGGCGGTGGAGTGGGGTCAGAGGAGGCGGTGGAGTGGGGTCAGAGGAGGCGGTGGAGTGGGGTCAGAGGAGGCGGTGGAGTGGGGTCAGAGGAGGCGGTGGAGTGGGGTCAGAGGAGGCGGTGGAGTGGGGTCAGAGGAGGCGGTGGAGTGGGGTCAGAGGAGGCGGTGGAGTGGGGTCAGAGGAGGCGGTGGAGTGGGGTCAGAGGAGGCGGTGGAGTGGGGTCAGAGGAGGCGGTGGAGTGGGGTCAGAGGAGGCGGTGGAGTGGGGTCAGAGGAGGCGGTGGAGTGGGGTCAGAGGAGGCGGTGGAGTGGGGTCAGAGGAGGCGGTGGAGTGGGGTCAGAGGAGGCGGTGGAGTGGGGTCAGAGGAGGCGGTGGAGTGGGGTCAGAGGAGGCGGTGGAGTGGGGTCAGAGGAGGCGGTGGAGTGGGGTCAGAGGAGGCGGTGGAGTGGGGTCAGAGGAGGCGGTGGAGTGGGGTCAGAGGAGGCGGAGGAGTGGGGTCAGAGGAGGCGGAGGAGTGGGGTCAGAGGAGGCGGTGGAGTGGGGTCAGAGGAGGCGGTGGAGTGGGGTCAGAGGAGGCGGTGGAGTGGGGTCAGAGGAGGCGGTGGAGTGGGGTCAGAGGAGGCGGTGGAGTGGGGTCAGAGGAGGCGGTGGAGTGGGGTCAGAGGAGGCGGTGGAGTGGGGTCAGAGGAGGCGGTGGAGTGGGGTCAGAGGAGGCGGTGGAGTGGGGTCAGAGGAGGCGGTGGAGTGGGGTCAGAGGAGGCGGTGGAGTGGGGTCAGAGGAGGCGGTGGAGTGGGGTCAGAGGAGGCGGTGGAGTGGGGTCAGAGGAGGCGGTGGAGTGGGGTCAGAGGAGGCGGTGGAGTGGGGTCAGAGGAGGCGGTGGAGTGGGGTCAGAGGAGGCGGTGGAGTGGGGTCAGAGGAGGCGGTGGAGTGGGGTCAGAGGAGGCGGAGGAGTGGGGTCAGAGGAGGCGGAGGAGTGGGGTCAGAGGAGGCGGTGGCGGAGGAGTGGGGTCAGAGGAGGCGGTGGCGTGGGGTCAGAGGAGGCGGTGGAGTGGGGTCAGAGGAGGCGGAGGAGTGGGGTCAGAGGAGGCGGAGGAGTGGGGTCAGAGGAGGCGGAGGAGTGGGGTCAGAGGAGGCGGTGGCGGAGGAGTGGGGTCAGAGGAGGCGGTGGCGGAGGAGTGGGGTCAGAGGTGGCGGTGGCGGTGGAGTGGGGTCAGAGGTGGCGGTGGAGTGGGGTCAGAGGTGGCGGTGGCGGTGGAGTGGGGTCAGAGGAGGCGGTGGAGTGGGGTCAGAGGAGGCGGTGGAGTGGGGTCAGAGGAGGCGGTGGAGTGGGGTCAGAGGAGGCGGAGGAGTGGGGTCAGAGGAGGCGGAGGAGTGGGGTCAGAGGAGGCGGTGGCGGAGGAGTGGGGTCAGAGGAGGCGGTGGCGGTGGAGTGGGGTCAGAGGTGGCGGTGGCGGTGGAGTGGGGTCAGAGGTGGCGGTGGAGTGGGGTCAGAGGTGGTGGTGCAGGGCAGTCGGTCGGCGACTGTCCCAGATGCTGTCCCAAACTGTACGGGCTTCAAAGAAATGGTGCCTGGAGTCGGCGCATGCGCAGATTGAGCTCAATGACAAGACCTCATCTGTGTACGTGCCACCTCCGGACGCCATTTTCCTTAAGTCCACTGCTGGGAGATCAGTGGGCCGGAAGCGGTGCATGCGCAGATGAGATCTTCAGCCGAGAGCTCCATCCGCACACGTGCCGACTCAGAGTGCCATTATTCGCAGCCCCCAGCACAGCGCCCGCAGCACAGCACCCGCTGCATTGCCCCTTTCTCCTGCCACCCCTCTCCACCACCCCACAGTAAGCTACATTCAGATTAGGCTAGTTTCACACTACGTCTTTTTAACATCCGCTGAAAACGTTTTTTTAGCGGAAGTACGGATCCTGCTTTTACAGCACATAACGTATGCAAACGCATATGTTATTTTGCAGGATCCTGCACTGGATATTTAGGGGCGGGCATTGGAGTCATGTGATCGGGAGTGAGGGGAACTAGACTGGGAGGAGGCTTCTGACAGCTGCAGACGCTGGTAACCAAGGTAAACATCGGCCTTGGATACCCGATATTTATCTTGGTTACGAGTGTCTGCAGCTGCTAGGAGCCGGGCTGCCTGCACACGTAACCAACGTAAACATCGGGTAACTAAGAGAAGTGGTTACGCGATATTTACCTTGGTTACGAGTGTCCGCAGCTCTCAGGTGGGAGAGAGGAAGGGGGAAAGACAGAGATAGAGAGAGAGGGGGTGAGGGAGGGAGTAGAGAGATAGACAGATCACTGGAGACTGGTTCTGGGCATGCTCAGTACTTTCTGGGCATGCTCAGTACAAAAGCAGGATCCTGTTACAACGCAACTGAACGCATTCTGCTAGGCAGGATCCAGCACTCATTGAAATGCATTGCAGCTCGCGGCGCAATGTGAAGGATCCTGTGAGATGCGTTATTTTGACAAAGCAAAAAACCGCTACATGTTGCGTTTTTGAAACATGTCAAAATAACGCAAAAGGACGGATCCTGCGTCTAACGGACGCAAACGCATGCAAACGCAGGTGGACGCGAGTCCATTGAAAAGGCATTGCAGTGAAAACGGATTTGCACAGGATCCGTACTTCCGTTAAAAAAACGTAGTGTGAAACCAGCCTTAGAAGATGCACCCCTCATTTTCCTCACAAATTTTTGGGAGGAAAAGTGTGTCTTATGATCCAAAAAATATGGTATATGTGTGTGTGTGTGTGTGTGTATGTATGTATGTGTGTGTGTATATATATATATATATATATATATATATATATATATATATATATATATATATATATATATATATATATATATATATATATATATATATATATATATATATATATATATATATATATATATATATATATATATATATATATATATATATATATATATATATATATATATATATATACACACATACACACACACACACATTATTTATATATATATATATATATATATATATATATATATAATAAATTAGATATATTATATTATATTTTTTTGCTCCAAATTCTTCAAAACAGAGCACGTAGTTTATCAATTTAGGACAAAACTGCTCTTTATTTCTGATTTTCACCCTTTTCATGCCTTTAGAGGAAAAGTTTGCATGTTCTGCCAAAATGTCCGCAGAATCACAGCAGGAGAGACACCGGAATACGGTTGCACAAAATTTATTGTGCAAATGAATGGTCTGCAAGCATGGTATAGCGGTGTAGGCCCAGCGTATACCGTGCAGTATTTTTTACAGTCGGAGGACACGGGAGAATTCCTCCTCTCCACGTCGTGTCGGATCTCCTCGAGGAGCCCTCCAGACCCAGAGTGTTTGCCCTCTTGTCCCTCACAGGTGCGGGTCACGAAACGTTGTCACCGTTTGTAAGTTTACTTTGCCTTTTGTTGCCATGCGAGGCGATGGCCCGCGGCCAAATTCCTTTACCACGTGCTTGAAAGATCTTACTGACAGATTACCCGTGACCTGGAGCCCACAATACTTTGTAGGCTTTTTTTTTTTTGTTTCCAGCTTGGTTTGCTCAGTCATTTAGGTGATGTAGCGCAGCCTCTTATGGGGGTTTAGTGAATGCATCATCCCCCAAAAATTCAGCTGCCGTCACGTTGCAGCACAGGAGCCCAGAGGTGGCGTCACCTGTACGTGGTGTTTGCATGGTTCCCTCCCACGTGCAGAGTACATGCCCGTAGGCGCTTTGTGTAATCGTGCGCCTGATAAAGGGACATTTGAGTGGAGGCTTCTGGGGTCAGGGACTTTAAAGGGAACCTGTCAGCAGGAATTTACACCCCAAACAGTGCACATGAAGCTCTTTCAAAGTCAAGTCCAACAATACCTTTATGTGGCCGGTCCGTTACTCAGAGATCAGCTTTTAAATTGATATGCAAATGAGGCTGAAGGGCTATGGTAGATCTGAAGCCTCTGTCACTCCAGCTCGATTACTCGCCCAGCAGCGCTGCCTCCTGCTGGATGACTGACGGCCTCTGTGCGGTGTCACTCCGTGAAAAGGACTCGTCAGTCAACAGGAGGAGGCAGCGCTGAAAATGACCAGTGGGACTTATAAGAGTTTTGAGCATTTTGCTCATTATTAATGGCAGGATTACAATGACAGATAACCTCTATATACGGTAGATAACCCAGGATCCACTAATCACAATAAATGTCACAACTCACCTCCTCCCCCCCCTTCTGTACAATGACTGATAACACCTCTATATACAGCAGATAACAGTATCCACCATCCACAATAGGGAATGTCACAGCTCACCTCCACCTCCTCCTGTACAAATACCTCTATATACAGTAGATAACCACACACTATCCACCATTCACAATAGGTGATGTGACAGCTCACCTCCTCCCCCCTCCTGTATGACTAATAACTCCTCCTATATACAGCAGATAACAGTATCCACCATCCACAATAGGGGATGATACAGATCACCTCCTCCTCCCTTTACAATGACTGATAACACCTCGATATACAGTAGATAACACAGGATCCACCATCCACATTAGATAATGTCACAGCTCACCCCCTCCTCCTGTAAAAGTACCTCTATATACAGTAGATAACACACTATCCACCATTCACAATAGGGGATGTGAGAGCTCACCTCCTCCCCCTCTGACTAATAACTCATCTATATACAGCAGATAAGAGGATTCACCAATCATAATAGGGAATGTCACAGCTCACCTCCTCCTCCTGTACAAGTATCTCTATATATAGTAGATAACACACTATCCACCATTCACAATAGGTGATGTGACAGCTCACCTCCCCCCTCCTCTATGACTAATAACTACTCTATATACAGCAGATACCCTATGGTGAATCCTGTTATGTCACAGGTCACCTCCTCCCCCTCCCTTTACAATGACTGATAGCACCTCTATATACAGTAGATAACACAGGATCCACCATCCACATTAGAGAATGTCACAGCTCACCTCCTCCTCTTGCTGTACAATGACTGATAACACAGGACCCACCATTCACAATAGCTGATGTCACAACTCACCTCCTCCTCCTGTTCATTGGTTTTTGCACATGCTCATTAGATGCTTCAAGAGACCTAAAACTAACGACTTGCTTTTGTTTTTGCAGGTGTGATGGAAGATAAGGAAGGCGGTGGTGGGAATAAAGAAGGTAGACCTCTGCTAGTCCCCGACGCGAAGGTTACTCTGATGCAAGCGTCGGCCGTGAAGCCGAAACCCAACGAGCCCTTGATTAATGTGATACAGAAATTGACAGCGATGGTGAAAAGCCAAGAATCGGGCAACAGTGCGGAGGGAAATAAACGCCCGTACCCGGATGACGTAGCGAACGTTCCACCATCCAAGGAGCCTGAACTGGCAAACCCCAGCCCAAAAAGGGCTAAGGAGGACAATCCGCACACCCAGGCCACCAGTAGCCCCACACCCAACAACAAAAAGGTGATGTTCTACCAGTGCAGCCTTTGCAAATTTATCTCTCCTTCCTTTGAGATCCTAACGGCCCACGTGAAAAATCACGGCCAGAACAACGAGATCATCCTGATGTGCTCCGAGTGCCACTTGACTTTCAAAACCCACGCCGAGCTCGAAACGCACATTAAGACGCACTGTGAAAACGACGTCACCGCCCCCTCGCAAAGTAAAAACCAGCCCCGAGAGGACAAGCCGAGCCCCCCATGTGCAGACGGCGAGGAGCCGGCGAGAAAGAAATGGTACGCCTACGAAGCGTACGGTCTGTACCGGTGCCTCATCTGCAGATACACCTGCGGGCAGCAGCGAATGTTAAAAACCCACGCTTGGAAACACGCAGGTGAGGTTGACTTCTCGTACCCGATTTTTGAAGAAGAGAACGAGTCCGCCGGATTACCAGACTCCACCGTCGCCCACACGCCGCAGGGGAGCGAATCGGTGCTGTCAGAAAATCTCTACGTCAAGCAGCAGGTGCAGGTATCTGGATGTGACCCTGTCGTCGTGCAGGAGCATAACGTGGTGCCCATGGAGGTGCCGCTCAAAAGGACTGAGGTAGTAAGCCAAACTAGTGCCCCCACCCCAATGACAGAAGTAGTCGTCGTCGACGGCGCCTTACCCAAAAAAGTGCAGGATAGCCTCATTAGGGAGAGTCTTCTGTCCTCCGCACAGAAAATTATCAGCTGCAGCCAAAGTACAAAGGGCCACATGAATGTAATCGTGGAGCGTTTGCCCGGAACCGAAGAATCCTGTCCACAGAAAGCCTTCCTGATCAGTACGGACGTGGACGTTAAGAAGAAGAAGGTGGTCCCTCATGAGGCGCAGCTCGCCGGCACTATGGAGGTCTACCATGCCGATAAAAATGTAGTGGAGAGTGAAGAAATTATCATAGGATTCGAAGGGTCAGATGAGAATTCGGCTCCCGTACGCAGGAGGACAAACTCCGAGTGCTTGAGACTTCACTCCTTGGCTGCAGAAACGTTGGTCACCATGCCCATCCGAGTGGTTGAGTGTCCCAAAACCAGTGTCCGGCTCATCCGTAATCCCAGCTCCATCGATCCAGACACCGGTCAAGACGACGACGATGATGATGATGTCACCTTCGTGTCTTGCTCCAAGGTTGAGACCATAAAAGTTCCCGAAGTAGAGCCTAACGGTCAACCGGAGGAGACGGAGAAAAGCGAACTGACCGAAGCTCCCACCAAAATGGGCGGCATCAGCATGTCCTTGCTTAAAGTGATCGAGAAGCTGAGAGAGAGGACGGATCAGAATGCCACCGACGACGACATCCTGAAAGAGCTGCAGGACAACGCGCAGAGCGAATGCAGCAGCGACCTGGGCTCCGGCGCCAACCTGGTGGAATATTTACCCGATGCCGAGCGGCCCTTCCGATGCCGCCTGTGCCATTACACCAGTGACAACAAAGGCTACATAAAGCAGCACTTGCGGGTCCATCGCCAGAGACAGCCTTACCAGTGCCCCATTTGCGAGCACATCGCCGAAAACAGCGGTGACCTGGAGAACCACATGATCAACCACTGCAAAACCATGAAGTACGACTGCAAACACTGCAGCGAATCCTTCTACTACAAGGTAAGACTTAGGGGTGCACACACAAATGCATTAAAATGGATTTTAAGGGGGGGGGGATAACTGGGCAGCTCGTCTGTCGGTCTCCAACTTTGCCTGATCCTCCACGACTTCTTACAGAACCAGTTAAAGAGTCACGAACGGGAACATCGCGGTGCCCTGGACACGGCGTCTACGACAAGCGAGGAGATGCAGGTCTGCACGGAGGACGTGGAAGAGAAGTCCTCTACCGAGGATAAAGAAGAAGGTAAGAGACTGCATCGCGCCATCACCAGGAAGACTCTGCTCAATGGAGGTGGGGGGGCATTAACTGCAACCTGTCGGGGGAACTTACCCCTATAAAAGGCATGATACCCCCAAAGTGCAGGAAAGCCAGTAGTCCAGGATTAAGTGTTACTACACCATCGAGTGTCATCAAGGTGGTGGATAATGCAGTATATAGGGGTAAATCCTCCTTTTCTGGTTCTCTTTTATGAATGGCCTTTTAGAAAAGTATTGTCTAAAGCTTGAATCGTAATATAGGGGTCGTCTTGTATTATATGTAATGTGCTGGTGAGAGGTTGCAGTATAAACTGGCCATGAAATTATTTTTGCAATTGGGCAGAATTCGAGGACGATTGAGCAGGATTTTGCAATATGACCTAAATGCCGTGCCGTACAGACAGTAGGATACGGAATCCAGGCAGAGCCGTACAGGCAGTAGGATGCGCAATCCAGGCAGTAAGATGCGGAATCCAGGCAGTAAGATGCGGAATCCAGGCAGTAAGATGCGGAATCCAGGCAGTAAGATGCGGAATCCAGGCAGTAAGATGCGGAATCCAGGCAGTAAGATGCGGAATCCAGGCAGTAAGATGCGGAATCCAGGCAGTAAGATGCGGAATCCAGGCAGTAAGATGCGGAATCCAGGCAGTAAGATGCGGAATCCAGGCAGTAAGATGCGGAATCCAGGCAGTAAGATGCGGAATCCAGGCAGTAAGATGCGGAATCCAGGCAGTAAGATGCGGAATCCAGGCAGTAAGATGCGGAATCCAGGCAGTAAGATGCTGAATCCAGGCAGAGCCATACAGGCAGTAAGATGCTGAATCCAGGCAGTGCCATACAGGCAGTAAGATGCTGAATCCAGGCAGTGCCATACAGGCAGTAAGATGCTGAATCCAGGCAGTGCCATACAGGCAGTAAGATGCTGAATCCAGGCAGTGCCATACAGGCAGTAAGATGCTGAATCCAGGCAGAGCCATACAGGCAGTAAGATGCTGAATCCAGGCAGTGCCATACAGGCAGTAAGATGCTGAATCCAGGCAGTGCCATACAGGCAGTAAGATGCTGAATCCAGGCAGTGCCATACAGGCAGTAAGAGGCTGAATCCAGGCAGTGCCATACAGGCAGTAAGATGCTGAATCCAGGCAGAGCCATACAGGCAGTAAGATGCTGAATCCAGGCAGTGCCATACAGGCAGTAAGATGCTGAATCCAGGCAGTGCCATACAGGCAGTAAGATGCTGAATCCAGGCAGTGCCATACAGGCAGTAAGATGCTGAATCCAGGCAGTGCCATACAGGCAGTAAGATGCTGAATCCAGGCAGTGCCATACAGGCAGTAAGATGCTGAATCCAGGCAGAGCCATACAGGCAGTAAGATGCTGAATCCAGGCAGTGCCATACAGGCAGTAAGATGCTGAATCCAGGCAGTGCCATACAGGCAGTAAGATGCTGAATCCAGGCAGTGCCATACAGGCAGTAAGATGCTGAATCCAGGCAGTGCCATACAGGCAGTAAGATGCTGAATCCAGGCAGTGCCATACAGGCAGTAAGATGCTGAATCCAGGCAGTGCCATACAGGCAGTAAGATGCTGGGTCCAGGCAGTGCCATACAGGCAGTAAGATGCTGAATCCAGGCAGAGCCATACAGGCAGTAAGATGCTGAATCCAGGCAGTGCCATACAGGCAGTAAGATGCTGAATCCAGGCAGTGCCATACAGGCAGTAAGATGCTGAATCCAGGCAGTGCCATACAGGCAGTAAGATGCTGAATCCAGGCAGAGCCATACAGGCAGTAAGATGCTGAATCCAGGCAGTGCCATACAGGCAGTAAGATGCTGAATCCATGCAGTGCCATACAGGCAGTAAGATGCTGAATCCAGGCAGTGCCATACAGGCAGTAAGATGCTGAATCCAGGCAGTGCCATACAGGCAGTAAGATGCTGAATCCAGGCAGAGCCATACAGGCAGTAAGATGCTGAATCCAGGCAGTGCCATACAGGCAGTAAGATGCTGAATCCAGGCAGTGCCATACAGGCAGTAAGATGCTGAATCCAGGCAGAGCCATACAGGCAGTAAGATGCTGAATCCAGGCAGTGCCATACAGGCAGTAAGATGCTGAATCCGGGCAGTGCCATACAGGCAGTAAGATGCTGGATCCGGGCAGTGCCATACAGGCAGTAAGATGCTGGATCCGGGCAGTGCCATACAGGCAGTAAGATGCTGAATCCAGGCAGTGCCATACAGGCAGTAAGATGCTGGGTCCAGGCAGTGCCATACAGGCAGTAAGATGCTGAATCCAGGCAGAGCCATACAGGCAGTAAGATGCTGAATCCAGGCAGTGCCATACAAGCAGTAAGATGCTGAATCCAGGCAGTGCCATACAGGCAGTAAGATGCTGAATCCAGGCAGAGCCATACAGGCAGTAAGATGCTGAATCCAGGCAGTGCCATACAGGCAGTAAGATGCTTAATCCAGGCAGTGCCATACAGGCAGTAAGATGCTTAATCCAGGCAGTGCCATACAGGCAGTAAGATGCTGAATCCAGGCAGTGCCATACAGGCAGTAAGATGCTGAATCCAGGCAGTGCCATACAGGCAGTAAGATGCTGAATCCAGGCAGTGCCATACAGGCAGTAAGATGCTGGGTCCAGGCAGTGCCATACAGGCAGTAAGATGCTGAATCCAGGCAGAGCCATACAGGCAGTAAGATGCTGAATCCAGGCAGTGCCATACAGGCAGTAAGATGCTGAATCCAGGCAGTGCCATACAGGCAGTAAGATGCTGAATCCAGGCAGTGCCATACAGGCAGTAAGATGCTGGGTCCAGGCAGTGCCATACAGGCAGTAAGATGCTGAATCCAGGCAGAGCCATACAGGCAGTAAGATGCTGAATCCAGGCAGTGCCATACAGGCAGTAAGATGCTGAATCCAGGCAGTGCCATACAGCCAGTAAGATGCTGAATCCAGGCAGTGCCATACAGGCAGTAAGATGCTGGGTCCGGGCAGTGTCATACAGGCAGTAAGATGCTGAATCCGGGCAGTGCCATACAGGCAGTAAGATGCTGAATCCGGGCAGTGCCATACAGGCAGTAAGATGCTGGATCCAGGCAGAGCCATACAGGCAGTAAGATGCTGAATCCAGGCAGAGCCATACAGGCAGTAAGATGCGGAATCCAGGCAGTGCCATACAGGCAGTAAGATGCTGAATCCGGGCAGTGCCATACAGGCAGTAAGATGCTGAATCCGGGCAGTGCCATACAGGCAGTAAGATGCTGAATCCAGGCAGTGCCATACAGGCAGTAAGATGCTGAATCCAGGCAGTGCCATACAGGCAGTAAGATGCTGAATCCAGGCAGTGCCATACAGGCAGTAAGATGCTGGATCCAGGCAGTGCCATACAGGCAGTAAGATGCTGAATCCAGGCAGTGCCATACAGGCAGTAAGATGCTGAATCCAGGCAGTGCCATACAGGCAGTAAGATGCTGAATCCAGGCAGTGCCATACAGGCAGTAAGATGCTGAATCCAGGCAGTGCCATACAGGCAGTAAGATGCTGGATCCAGGCAGAGCCATACAGGCAGTAAGATGCTGAATCCAGGCAGTGCCATACAGGCAGTAAGATGCTGAATCCAGGCAGAGCCATACAGGCAGTAAGATGCTGAATCCAGGCAGAGCCATACAGGCAGTAAGATGCTGGATCCAGGCAGTGCCATACAGGCAGTAAGATGCTGGGTCCAGGCAGTGCCATACAGGCAGTAAGATGCGGAATCCAGGCAGTGCCATACAGGCAGTAAGATGCTGAGTCCAGGCAGTAAGATGCGGAATCCAGGCAGTAAGATGCTGGATCCAGGCAGAGCCATACAGGCAGTAAGATGCTGAATCCAGACAGTGCCATACAGGCAGTAAGATGCTGGGTCCAGGCAGTGCCATACAGGCAGTAAGATGCTGAATCCAGGCAGTGCCATACAGCCAGTAAGATGCTGAATCCAGGCAGTGCCATACAGGCAGTAAGATGCTGGGTCCGGGCAGTGTCATACAGGCAGTAAGATGCTGAATCCGGGCAGTGCCATACAGGCAGTAAGATGCTGAATCCGGGCAGTGCCATACAGGCAGTAAGATGCTGAATCCAGGCAGTGCCATACAGGCAGTAAGATGCTGAATCCAGGCAGTGCCATACAGGCAGTAAGATGCTGGATCCAGGCAGTGCCATACAGGCAGTAAGATGCTGAATCCAGGCAGTGCCATACAGGCAGTAAGATGCTGAGTCCAGGCAGTGCCATACAGGCAGTAAGATGCTGAGTCCAGGCAGTGCCATACAGGCAGTAAGATGCTGGGTCCAGGCAGTGCCATACAGGCAGTAAGATGCTGGGTCCAGGCAGTGCCATACAGGCAGTAAGATGCTGAATCCAGGCAGTGCCATACAGGCAGGAAGATGCTGAATCCAGGCAGTGCCATACAGGCAGTAAGATGCTGAATCCAGGCAGTGCCATACAGGCAGTAAGATGCTGAATCCAGGCAGTGCCATACAGGCAGTAAGATGCTGAATCCAGGCAGTGCCATACAGGCAGTAAGATGCTGAATCCAGGCAGTGCCATACAGGCAGTAAGATGCTGGGTCCAGGCAGTGCTATACAGGCAGTAAGATGCTGAGTCCAGGCAGTGCCATACAGGCAGTAAGATGCTGGGTCCAGGCAGTGCCATACAGGCAGTAAGATGCTGAGTCCAGGCAGTGCCATATAGGCAGTAAGATGCTGGGTCCAGGCAGTGCCATACAGGCAGTAAGATGCTGAATCCAGGCAGTGCCATACAGGCAGTAAGATGCTGGGTCCAGGCAGTGCCATACAGGCAGTAAGATGCTGAATCCAGGCAGTGCCATACAGGCAGTAAGATGCTGAATCCAGGCAGTGCCATACAGGCAGTAAGATGCTGGGTCCAGGCAGTGCCATACAGGCAGTAAGATGCTGGATCCAGGCAGAGCCATACAGACAGTAAGATGCTGAATCCAGGCAGTGCCATACAGGCAGTAAGATGCTGGATCCAGGCAGTGCCATACAGGCAGTAAGATGCTGAATCCAGGCAGTGCCATACAGGCAGTAAGATGCTGGTCCAGGCAGAGCCATACAGGCAGTAAGATGCTGGGTCCAGGCAGAGCCATACAGGCAGTAAGATGCTGAATCCAGGCAGTGCCATACAGGCAGTAAGATGCTGGATCCGGGCTGTGCCATACAGGCAGTAAGATGCTGGGTCCATGCAGTGCCATACAGGCAGTAAGATGCTGGGTCCAGGCAGTGCCATACAGGCAGTAAGATGCTGGGTCCAGGCAGTGCCATACAGGCAGTAAGATGCTGGGTCCAGGCAGTGCCATACAGGCAGTAAGATGCTGGGTCCAGGCAGTGCCATACAGGCAGTAAGATGCTGGGTCCAGGCAGTGCCATACAGGCAGTAAGATGCTGGGTCCAGGCAGTGCCATACAGGCAGTAAGATGCTGGGTCCAGGCAGAGCCATACAGGCAGTAAGATGCTGGGTCCAGGCAGTGCCATACAGGCAGTAAGATGCTGGATCCGGGCTGTGCCATACAGGCAGTAAGATGCTGGGTCCATGCAGTGCCATACAGGCAGTAAGATGCTGGGTCCAGGCAGTGCCATACAGGCAGTAAGATGCTGGGTCCAGGCAGTGCCATACAGGCAGTAAGATGCTGGGTCCAGGCAGTGCCATACAGGCAGTAAGATGCTGGGTCCAGGCAGTGCCATACAGGCAGTAAGATGCTGGGTCCAGGCAGTGCCATACAGGCAGTAAGATGCTGGGTCCAGGCAGAGCCATACAGGCAGTAAGATGCTGGGTCCAGGTAGTGCCATACAGGCAGTAAGATGCTGGGTCCAGGCAGTGCCATACAGGCAGTAAGATGCTGGGTCCAGGCAGAGCCATACAGGCAGTAAGATGCGGAGGGTCTTTGTGGGTCGGGTCCTCGAGTTTATTCCTCCCCCTCCAGAGTCCTTCTGGCTTGGCCCCTTTTTTATTAGTATATTGCGTCACCAGTGCCCTTTTTGGAGGCTCGTGTGCATTACCACAGTACTCAGATCTACAACAAAATGGTGCCAGAGTCTGCGCTTCCACGTACTGCGATCTCTGGCGCCATTTTATTGAACACACTGTAGTGAAGACTGAGAATGATCGGCGCATGCGCTGGTGTTACGCACAGATGCCGCTCATATTCTTCACCGCAGTGTGTTCAATACCACAGCGCCGGAGATCAGGGTGTGTGTGCATGCACGGACTCCGGCACCATTTTAATGTCGACCTGAGTGCTGTGGCAATGCGCACGTGGCGCCAAAAACAGCAATGGCGTCACGGGGCAATATTCAAATAAAAAAAAAAGGGGGACAAGCCAGAAGGATGCCGGAGGAGGAGAAATGAAATCGAGGACCCGTCCCGCGAAGACCTGCCATGGAGCTCACTGATGGTTTCTCAGTTAGCTCATTCTTGTCCCACCAGCAATAATGCAACACCGAGTTAAATGGTGCACATTTTTTAATGAAAACCAATTGGAAAAACATTTATGTTTAGCCAAAAAAGCATGCATTTAAGAAAATATTTATTTAAAAAGTGAATGTACTGATTTTGTCAGGCATCTAATTTGTACAATGGCCTCCCAAATGTTGCCTCCTTTTTTCCTACGCGGCTCCGGCATCTAATCTAAGAATAGGTGGCAGTAACTCACCGGCGCCTTTTTCCCTCCTCTGTTTCCAGATACATTAAAACATTCCTAGATGTTTCTGGTGTAATAAACCTTTTCCATTAGCATCGCCGCAAACTACCGACTTGTTTATCTCCCTCATAAAAGCCGGCCGGGGAAGTGTTATTTCTCCCGTAATAATTGTTTTCCACCCAAATTCTTTCCACTGTGCGAGCGCGGGGCTTTCCGCCACGCCAAAATTATCATTGTGTTATTTTATTTTTATGACTTTCTTATTCAAGATCCGAAATCCAGCAACATCTCCAAGCTGTATCGATGTGACGTGTGCAGCTACACCAGCTCGACGTACGTCGGCGTCCGAAACCACAGAAGAATTCACACCTCCGATAAACCCTACAGGTAGGTGAGTCTAGGTCGCGGCACCTCCGATAAACCCTACAGGTAGGCGGGTGTAGGTGCCACACCTCCACTAAACCCTACAGGTAGGTGGGTCTAGGTCAGGACACCTCCGATAAACCCTACAGGTAGGTGGGCTTAGGTCACCACACCTCTGATAAATCCTACAGGTAGGTGGGTTTAGGTCTTCACACCTCCGATAAACCCTACAGGTAGGCGGGTCTAGGTCGCGATGCCACACAATTTACGGCTTCATCTAGTTGGATTAATTGCGCTAGTCTCTCTAGGAATCTCCAATGAGGCCTCGGTAGATTATTAAAGGGAGAGGCCGAGGCTGATGAGTTATCACACGGATAAGCTGGAGTTTTATGTAAATGGATTTTTCCCATGACGCCCGTTCCGGCATAATTTCCATGCTTTATCCTAGAATGACCTGACTATAATTTCACATAGTTATGTAGTTGTCGATTTTGAAAGAAAGCGAAAATCCCAACGGGACCTTTTTAAACGTATTAAAGGGGTCGCAGGGAAGAAAAAAGTAGCATTGTAGACGTTTACCTGCAACCTCCAAAATCGTCTCCGATCACATCAGGATCGGCCAACATGTACCTCACACAGAAGGGTGTGCCCGAATGTGTGGGCTCCCAACCTTAACCCCTTCACCCCGGGCGATTTTCCGTTTTCGTTTTTTGCTCCCCTTCTTCCAAAACTCGCAACTTTTTTTTTATTTTTCTGTCAATTCTGCCATATGAGGGCTTGTTTTTTGCGGGACGAGCTGTACTTTTAAATGAAACCATAAGTTTTACCATATGGTGTACTGGAAAACAGCAAAATAAATTGAAAGTGCAGAAAAACTGCAAAAGAAAGTGCAATTGCACAATAGTTTTTGGGACATTTTTATTCACCATGTTCACTGTATGATAAAACTGATGTCAGTGTGATGTCTCAGGTCGGTGCGAGTTCGTAGACATCAAACATGTATAGGTTTACTTTTATCTAAGGGGTTAAAAAGATTCAAACATTTGTCCAAAAGTGGGGCACTTCGTGCGCCATTTTCTGCGACCCATAGTGTTCTCATTTTTCAGGATCTATTGCTCAGCAATGGCTTATTTATTTATTTTTTTCGTTTCGAACTGACTTTATTGACGGCACCATCCTTGCGCAGATGCTACGTTTTGATTATCTAGTATTGAATTTTGCGCAAAATTTGCAACAACCAAATTGGTTAATTTTGGATTTTTTTTTTTTTTGCTACTGCGCCGTTTACCAATTAGATTAATTGATTTTATATTTTGATCGGGTATTTCTGAATGCGACAATCAAATGTGGGTTTTTTTGGTCCCTAGGGGCCTATAAGGATCAGCAGTCTGATCGCTCATTCATTTCTCCTGATTAGAGCTGCATAGCTCTGATCAGCAGAAATGCTGCTCTTGTTACAGCCAGTGCTCTGTCGGCTGTTAGGCTGGTGTCCCACTTGCGATTTCCTTGCGTGTGCCTCCTCGTTGCATCACCCGGCACGGACTCACACTCTGCTCACAGGAGCGGGTCGGTTACGTGCATCTCTATGCAGCCGACCCGCTCCTGTGAGCAGAGTGTGAGTCAGTGACGGGTGATGCACCTTGAAACTCGCGCAAGGTACCAGTGAGGCAATCGCAAGTGGGTCACCGGCCAAACAGGAACTACGTCATGATAGCAACAGGAATCATCGCATGACTCGTCACTACCATAGCAACCATCGGCTCCCCGATGGCGGTGGGGAAAGGCGATTTCCCCTGCTGTAACCATGTAAATTGCGCTAGCAGGCGCGGGTGGATCAGAGATCCACCTGCATCTGCGAGGCACACATGTCTGCTGTACAAATCAGCCTACATGTGCAGGAGTCACCACCGGCTCACCGCAGCATATATTACTATGTATGTATGTATTTATGTATGTAATGTGTGTGTGTGTGTGTGTGTGTGTGTATATATGTATGTATGTGTGTATATATATATATATATATATATATATGTGTATATAATATATATATATATAATGTGTTATGTACAGTATGTGTGTGTTTTTGTGTATATTATAATTTAAAATATATATTTGTATATATTATAATTTAAAATATATATTATGATTTAAAATATATATTTGTATATATTATGATTTAAAATATATTTCTTCGGCGCTCCATTGGGAGACCCAGACGATTGGGTGTATAGCTACTGCCTCCGGAGGCCACACAAAGTATTACACTAAAAAGTGTAAGGCCCCTCCCCTTCTGCCTATACACCCCCCGTGGGATCACGGGCTGCTCAGTTTTCAAGCTTTGTGCGAAGGAGGTCAGACATCCACGCATAGCTCCACTGTTTTAGTCAGCAGCAGCTGCTGACTATGTCGGATGGAAGAAAAGAGGGCCCATACTAGGGCCCCCAGCATGCTCCCTTCTCATCCCACTCTTGTCGGCGGTGTTTGTTAAGGTTGAGGTACCCATTGCGGGTACGGAGGCTGGAGCCCACATGCTGCTTTCCTTCCCCATCCCCCTGAGGGCTCTGGTGAAGTGGGATCTTACCGGCCTCCAGGCTCTGAGGCCGGGCTCCATCCACAGACCCGGAGATCCTGCTGGAATGGAGCGGCGTATCGTCAGGGACAGGCCCTGCAACGTTAAGGTACTCTGTGTCCCCGTACAGTCTATGCACAGACACACTCCAGCGTTGCTGGGTGTGTTAGTGCGCCGGGGACAGTAGCGCTGCGCGCTTGGGCTTTACTCACTGCAGCTTAGCTGAGTGAGTTTGTGTCGGGAACTACCGCGCCAGCCGCTGCTGGAGCTGCGGCGCGGCTGAGACTTGTGGTGCGCCGGGGACTTTCGCGCTGCCGTGCTTTTACGACGGCAGCGCTTATAAATCTAGTCCCCGGCTTTTGCGGCCTAGTTACGTTTCGTTCCCGCCCCCAACCCTGCCAGTCAGGGAAGGGGCGAGACGCTGTACAATGATCAGCGCCGAGGGCTGGAGTCTTATTTACATACTCCAGCCCTCTCACTGGGCACAGGGGGACGCCAGTTTCCCGCTCTTGTCTGGGGCACGCCCACGGCCCGCCCCTCTTCACAGGACGCCGGCAGCCATTCCTGCAGGCAATCTAAGCTGGAGAACGGACACAGGCTCTGGGAGACCCAGCAAAGGGATTCTGGCGACCACTTACCCGCTTATGCGGGCGGTAAGCAGCACCTTGGTGCTGACCCCACTATTGCCACAGTGTTTTTTTGTGTACTTTATCCTTGTACTTATATTTGCAAGACCATACACAGACACACGCCAGCATTGCTGGGCGTGTTAGTGCGCCGAGGACAACAGCGCTGCGCGCTTGGACTATACTCACTGCAGCTTAGCTGAGTGAGTTTATCTGTGGGAAACTGCCGCGCTGGAGGCTGCGGCGCGGCTGAGACTTGTGGCTGTACGGTCGCTTCTTGGCGATATACCCCTAGATAGCTCTGAGGAGACAACAGCATGTCGTCAGCATAGAGCAAGGGGGCCAAGGCACAGGCTTTCTATGCTGTCTGTACCGCACGTGAGGCTGTTTTACCGGCAGGTTCCACTAACCCCTAATGGGTAGAGTCTCTGCTAGTGGTGGCCCAGAGAGGGCCACCTGTGAAACTGTCCAGAGGACAGAGTTTGCAGTTTTTTTGCTGATAAAATGTCTTGGACTATGAACAAAATTCTAGCAACTTTGCAGTCCAGGGCGGTGACTCAGACCATGGGCATTGTTGAATCAAGGCTCCCCGGTCTCCCTCAGTTGGAACTAATCCGTGCTCCAAGGGGGTCCCATACATCCCAGACTGAAGGCTCTGACACGGACGACAGTCCCAGACAGCCTAAGCGAGCTCGCTGGGAGAGACCCTCGACTTCACACACTGGTCAGGGTCTCAGCGAGAGGATTCTCTGTATGATGAGGTAGCTGATCAGGTTTCTGATCCTGAGACCGCTTTCATTCTGGATGCTCCTAATGGGACGCCATGGTGAATGATCTCATAGCGCCCATCAATACACTGGTGGATATTTCTCCCTCAGCCCCTCCAGTGGAGGAGGCAGCTTCAGCAGGAGAAATTCCATTTCAGGTATCCCAAGCGTAAATTCAGTACTTTTTGGGCCTCTCTGACTCAGAGGAGCAGTCCAGAAACACTACGCTTATCCAGACAAGCTTTTCTCCGCCGCGACATCCTCCATAGTTGCAGTGGAAGATGGGACTTCACTTAAAGATGCCATTGACAGACAGATGGACCTCTGGTTGAAATCTGTCTGTGAAGCTATCGGCGTGTCGTTTGCTCCGGCATTCGCAGCCGTATGGGCACTCCAAGCTATTTCAGCTGGTCTTGCGCAGATAGACACTGTCACACGTACATCTGTGCCGCAGGTGGCGTCCTTAACCTCGCATGCATTGCGACTTACGCTATTCATGCTGTCCTGGACTCTACGAGCCGTACGCCGGTGGCGTACGCCAACTCCGTGGTTTTGCGCAGACCCTTGGGGTTAAGGGAATGGAAGGCAGCTCCTGCTTCCAAAAAGGGCTTAACCAGTTTGCCATTATCTGGTGACAGACTGTTGGCTGAGCGATTGGATGAAATCATTAAACAGGCCAAGGGTAAGGATTCTTCCTTACACCAGCCCAGATCAAACAAAACCCAAGGAAGGACAGTCGACGTTTCGGTCCTTTCCAGGCTCGGGCTGGTCCCAATTTTCCTAGTCCAAAAGGACTCAAAAGGCTCAGAGGGGCTCAGACTCCTGGCGGGCTCAATCGCGCCCAAAGAAGGCAGCCGGAGGAACCGCTACCAAGGCGGTTTCCTCATGACTTTCAGCCCTCTCCGCATCCGCGGTCGGTGGCAGACTCTCCCGCTTTGGCGGCATTTAGCTGCCACAGGTCAAAGACCGGTGGGTGAGAGACATTTTGTCTCACGTGTACAGGATACAGTTTTGTTCTCGTCCTCCGGCTCGATTCTTCAGAACTTCCCCACCTCTCGACCGAGCCGATGCTCTTCTGCAGGCAGAAGGAGTGATAATCCCTGTTCCTCTTCAGGAACAAGGTCACGGTTTTTACTCCAATCTGGTTGTGGTGCCAAAAAAGGACGGCTCTTCCGTTCCGTTCTAGACCTAAAACTGCTCAAAAAGCAGTGTAAACCAGGCGGTTCCGGATGGAATCCCTCTGCTCCGTCATTGCCTCAAGGTCTCAAGGAGATTTCCTAGCATCAAGAGACATCAGGATGCTTATCTCCACGTGCCGATTGCTCCAGAGCACCAGCGTTTGCTGCGATTCGTTATAGAAGACGAGCATCTTCAGTTCGTAGACCTGCCCTTAGGTCTGGCGACAGTCCCACGGGTTTTCACCAAGGTCATGGCAGCAGTGGTAGCAGTCCTGCACTCTCAGGGTCACTCTGTGATCCCTTACTTGGACGATCTACTTGTCAAGGCACCCTCTCAAGAGGCATGCCAACGCAGCCTGAACGTTGCGCTGGAGACTCTCCAGAGTTTCGGGTGGATCATCAACTTTTCAAAGTTAAATCTGACACCGACCCAATCACTGACATATCTTGGCATAGAGTTTTATACTCTCTCAGCGATAGTGAAGCTTCCGCTGGACAAACAGCGTTCACTACAGACGGGGGTGCAGTCTCTCCTTCAAGGCCAGTCACACCCCTTAAGACGCCTCATGCACTTCCTAGCGAAGATGGTAGCAGCAATGGAGGCAGTCCCTTTCGCGCAGTTTCATCTGCGTCCACTTCAATGGGACATTCTCCGCCAAAGCGATGGGAAGTCGACGTCCCTAGACAGGAACGTCTCCCTTTCTCAGACGGTCAAGGACTCTCTTCAGTGGTGACTTCTTCCCACCTCATTGTCAAAAGGAAGGTCCTTCCTACCCCCATCCTGGACGGTGGTCACGACAGACGTGAGTCTGTCAGGGTGGAGAATAGTCTTTCTCCACCACAGGGCTCAGGGTACGTGGACTCAGCAGGAGTCCACCCTTCAGATCAATGTTCTGGAAATCTAAGCAGTGTATCTTGCCCTGCAAGCCTTCCAGCAGTGGCTGGAATGCAAACAGATCCGAGTTCAGTCGGACAACTCCACAGCGGTAGCATACATCAACCACCAAGGCAGAATACGCAGTCGGCAAGCCTCCCAAGACGTCCGGCGGACTCTGATGTGGGTGGAAGACAGAGCATCCACCATATCCGCAGTTCACATCCCGGGCGTAGAAAACTGGGAAGCAGACTTCCTCAGTCGCCAGGGTATGGACGCAGGGGAATGGTCTCTGCACCCGGACGTGTTTCAGGAAATCTGGGGCCTTCGGGGGAGGCCGGACGTCGACCTAATGGCGTCTAGGCACAACACCAAGGTCACGAGTTTCATGGTGTGGTCTTACGATCAACGAGCTCTGGCGGCAGGCGCCTTAGTTCAGGATGGGTCGCAGTTCCAGCTACCCTATGTGTTTCCCCCTCTGGCACTGTTGCCCAGAGTGCTACGCAAGACCAGCTCCGATTGCCGCCGCGCCATCCTCGTCGCCCCAGACTGGCAGAGGAGGTCGTGGTACCCGGATCTGTGGCATCTCACGGTCGGCCAGCCGTGGGTACTACCAGACCGGCCAAACTTACTGTCCCAAGGGCCGTTTTCCATCTGAATCCTACGGCCCTGAACCTGACTGGGTGGCCATTGAGTCCTGGATCCTAGCGTCTTCAGGATTATCTCATGACGTCATTGCCACCATGTGACGGGCTAGGAAGCCGACGTCTGCCAAGATCTACCACTGGACGTGGAAGATATTCTTACCTTAGGGCTCTGCTCAGGGAGTGTCTCCCTGGCCATTTGCATTGCCTACTTTTCTTTCCTTCCTGCAATCTGGTTGGGAAACAGGTTTGTTGCTCGGCTCCCTTAAAGGACAAGTTCCAGCGCTGTCTGTATTCTTTCAGAAGCGCCTAGCACGACTTCCTCAGGTACGCACGTTCCTGCAGGGAGTTTGTCACATTGTCCCTCCATACTGAGGCCGTTAGACCCATGGGATCTGAACAGGGTACTAATTGCTCTCCAGAAGCCGCCCTTCGAGCCTCTGAGGGATGTTTCACTTTCTCGACTTTCACAGAAAGTGGCCTTTCTGGTAGCGGTCACGTCTCTTCGGAGAGTGTCCGAGCTAGCAGCGCGGTCATCCAAAGCTCCCTTCCTGGTGTTTCACCAAGACAAGGTAGTGCTGCGCCCGATTCCGGAGTTTCTCCCTAAGGTGGTATCCCCTTTTCATCACAATCAGGATATCTCCTTACCTTCCTTTTGTCCTTTATCCATTTCATCGATATGAAATGGATTTGCATTGTTGGATCTGGTGAAGAGCACTCAGAATCTACATTTCCCGCACGGCGCCCCTGCGCCGATCGGATGCTCTCTTTGTCCTTGTCACTGGTCAGCGCAAGGGGTCGCAGGCTGCCAAATCCACCCTGGCTCGATGGATCAAGGAACCAATCCTTGAAGCCTACCGTTCTGCTGGGCTTCCGGTTCCATCAGGGCTGAAGGCCCATTCTACCAGAGCCGTGGGTGCGTCCTGGGCATTACGGCACCAGGCTACGGCTCAGCAGGTGTGCCAGGCGGCTACCTGGGCGAGTCTGCACACCTTCACCAAGCGTTATCAGGTGCATGCCTACGCTTAGGCGGATGCCAGCCTAAGTAGAAGAGTCCTGCAGGCGGCGGTTGCCTCCATGTAGGGAAGGGCTGTTTTTACAGTCCAAACTTGAGGTATTAATTTACCCACCCAGGGACTGCTTTTGGACGTCCCAATCGTCTGGGTCTCCCAATGGAGCGCCGAAGAAGAAGGGAATTTTGTTACTTACCGTAAATTCCTTTTCTTCTAGCTCCAATTGGGAGACCCAGCACCCGCCCCTGTTTCCTTCGGGATTTTTGGTTTGTTCGGGTACACATGTTGTTCATGTTGAATGGTTTCAGTTCTCCGATGTTCCTTCGGATTGAATTTGTTTAACCAGTTATTGGCTTTCCTCCTTCTTGCTTTTGCACTAAAACTGAGCAGCCCGTGATCCCACGGGGGGTGTATAGGCAGAAGGGGAGGGGCCTTACACTTTTTAGTGTAATACTTTGTGTGGCCTCCGGAGGCAGTAGCTATACACCCAATCGTCTGGGTCTCCCAATTGGAGCTAGAAGAAAAGGAATTTACGGTAAGTAACAAAATTCCCTTCATTTGTATATGATATTACATTTCTTTGTCGCTCCATTGGGAGACCCAGACAATTGGGTGTATAGCTTCTGCCTCCGGAGGCCACACAAAGTATTACACTTTAAAAAGTGTAACCCCTCCCCTCTGCCTATACACCCTCCCGTGCATCACGGGCCCATCAGTTTTTTGTTTTGTGTTGAAGGAGGCACACATGCACGCAAGCTCCACATTTTAGTCAGCAGCAGCTGCTGATTATATCGGATGGAAGAAAAGAGGGCCCCTAACAGGGCTCCCGGCATGCTCCCTTCTCACCCCACTATGGTCGGCGGTGCTGTTAAGGTTGAGGTACCCATTGCGGGTACAAAGGCTGGAGCCACATGCCGTTATCCTTCCCCATCCCTTAGAGGCTCTGGGAGAAGTGGGATCCTAACCGGTCACCATGCACTGGGACCGGGCCCCCTCCGCAGCCCCTGGGGGAATCTGACGGACAGGAGACTGAGTATCATCAGGGACAGGGCCTGCTTCTCAGAGGTACTCTGTGTCCCCTTGGGGACGGCGCATAGAGCGCCTGTGTAACAGACGCTGCAGCGGCTGCTGTGTGCTTTGTGTCGCCGGGACTACCGCGCCGACCGCGCCTGTTTGCCGGCCGCGTTACTAAATTTAGTCCCCGGCTTCTGCGGCCTAGTACCACATACTCCCGCCCCCGGGCCTGCCAGTCAGGGGTAAGGGCGGGACGCTAGACTGGACGTCAGCGGTGAGGGCTGGAGCATACTTAGGTATCCTCCTCCCCCCTCACTGAGCACTGTGGGGCACCAGATTCCCGCACTTTATGAGTCACGCCCACGGCCCCCTCCTCCTCTGAGAACGCTGGCAGCCATTGCTATAATCACTTCTGCCGGTGGAGAACTTCAGACCGAGCTCCACAGCTCTGGGAGGCCCAGGCAGGGAATCTGGTGGACACACAACCGCTTTGGGCGGTCGGTAAGCCGCACCGGTTAACAGGTGCTGGCCCCCCTGGGTGCCGAAGTGTGTATATATATAGCTATATATTGTATACATTTGCTCTGTTCGGCCGCATTATTTGCTTTTGGCTATATACCCTCACTGATTGCTCTAAGAGGAGACAACAGCATGTCGTCCGCAAAAAGCAAGGGTGCCAAGGCACAGGCTTATTTTGCAACCTGTACCTCTTGTGCGGCTATGTTACCTGCAGGTTCCACCTACCCTCATTGTGTGCAATGCTCGGCCCCTGTGACACTCACTCAGCCGGAGCCTCAGGCACTGGTGGGACCCTCGGCCCAGGCCACTGTCCAGGTGGCAGGGACAGAGTTTGCAGTGTTGGCTGAGAAACTTTCTGAGTCACTCTCACAATCCATGGCTCCGTCTATGGACAGATGGTCTGCTAAGATACTAGAAGCTTTGCAGTCCAGACCGGTAACACAGGCCCCGGGCACTGTTGAATCATTGCCCCCAGGCCCCCCTCGGTCGGCGCAGCAAAGTGCTCCTGGGGTGACTCCTAGGTCCCACGGTGAGGACTCCGACACGGACCGCAGTCCCAGACCGGCTAAGCGGGCTCGCTGGGAACTTCCCTCGACTTCATCACACTGCTCAGGGTCTCAGCATGAGGACTCTCTGGAGGATGAAGCGGAGGTCGCAGATCAGGGCTCTGATCCTGACGTTGCTCTCAATCTTGATACACCTGAAGGGGACGCCATAGTAAATGACCTTATAGCGTCCATCAACCAGGTGCTAGAACTTTCTCCTCCAACCCCACCGATAGAGGAGTCAGCTTCACAGCAGGAGAAACACCAATTTAGGTTTCCCAAACGTACACGGAGTGCTTTTTTCGATCACTCCAACTTCAGAGATGCGGTCCAGAAGCACCGAGCATTTTCGGACAAGCGCTTTACTAAGCGCCTTAATGACACACGTTACCCCTTCCCCCCTGACGTAGTTAAGGGTTGGGCTCAGTGTCCCAAGGTGGATCCTCCAGTCTCCAGACTGGCGGCTAGATCCATAGTAGCAGTGGCAGATGGTTCATCGCTCAAGGATGCCACTGACAGGCAAATAGAGCTCCTGATGAAATCCATCTATGAAGCCATAGGCGCGTCTGTTGCTCCGGCATTCGCAGCCGTATGGGCACTCCAAGCTATCTCAGCTTGTCTGTCTGAGATTAATGCAGTCACACGTGCCTCTACTCCGCAGGTTGTGTCTTTGACCTCTCAGGCGTCTGCTTTTTCGTCCTACGCCATGAACGCCGTCCTGGACTCTGCGAGCCGTACAGCGGTAGCATCCGCCAATTCGGTGGCAGTCCGCAGGGCCATGTGGCTACGCGAATGGAAGGCAGATTCTGCTTCCAAGAAGTTCTTAACCGGTTTGCCATTTTCTGGCGACCGTCTGTTTGGCGAGCAATTGGATGAAATTATTAAACAATCCAAGGGAAAGGACTCGTCCTTGCCCCAGTCCAAACCAAACAGACCTCAGCAACGGAAGATACAACAGAGGTTTCGGTCCTTTCGGCCCTCAGCCAGGTCCCATTTCTCCACGTCCAACAGGCCACAGAAGGGCCAGAGGAACTCTGATTCATGGCGGTCTAAGTCACGTCCTAAAAAGACCGCCGGAGGAACCGCCCCCAAGGCGGCCTCCTCATGACTTTCGGCCTCCCCAAACCGCATCCTCGGTCGGTGGCAGGCTCTCCCGCTTTTGCGACGCCTGGTTGCCACATGTCCAAGACCGATGGGTGAGAGACATTCTGTCTCACGGTTACAGGATAGAGCTCAGCTCTCGTCCTCCGACTCGTTTCTTCAGAACATCTCCGCCCCCTGAGCGAGGCGATGCACTTTTTCAGGTGGTGGACACTCTGAAGGCAGAAGGAGTGGTGATCCCCGTTCCCCTTCAAGAATGTGGTCGCGGCTTTTACTCCAACGTGTTTGTGGTGCCAAAAAAGGACGGATCATTCCGTCCCGTTTTGGACCTCAAACTGCTCAACAGACACGTGAAAACCAGACGGTTCCGGATGGAATCTCTCCGCTCCGTCATCGCCTCGATGTCCCAAGGAGACTTCCTAGCATCAATCGACATCAGGGATGCTTATCTCTCCACGTGCCGATTGCACAAGAGTATCAGCGCTTCCTGCGTTTCGCCATCGGAGACGAACACCTTCAGTTCGTGGCACTGCCTTTCGGCCTGGCGACAGCCCCACGGGTCTTCACCAAGGTCATGGCAACAGTGGTGGCGGTCCTACACTCTCAGGGACACTCGGTGATCCCTTACTTAGACGATCTTCTAGTCAAGGCACCCTCCCGGGTGGCATGCCAACACAGCCTGAACACTGCTCTGGAGACTCTCCAGAGGTTCGGGTGGATCATCAATTTTCCAAAGTCAAAATTGACACCGACCCAATCGCTAACTTACCTCGGGATGGAGTTTCATACTCTCTCAGCGATAGTGAAGCTACCGCTGGGCAAACAGCGTTCACTACAGACAGGGGTGCAATCTCTCCTCCGAGCCCAGTCACACCCCTTGAGGCGCCTCATGCACTTCCTAGGGAAGATGGTGGCAGCAATGGAGGCAGTTCCCTTTGCGCAGTTTCATCTGCGTCCACTCCAATGGGACATTCTCCGCAAATGGGACAGGAGGTCGACGTCCCTCGACAGGAACGTCTCCCTTTCTCGGGCAGCCAAAACCTCTCTTCAGTGGTGGCTTCTTCCCACGTCTTTGTCGAAGGGAAAATCCTTCCTGCCCCCATCCTGGGCTGTGGTCACGACGGACGCGAGTCTGTCAGGGTGGGGAGCGGTCTTCCTCCACCACAGGGCTCAGGGAACCTGGACTCCGACAGAGTCCTCCCTTCAGATCAATGTTCTGGAGATAAGGGCAGTGTATCTAGCCCTAAAGGCGTTCCAGCTGTGGCTGGAGGGCAGGCAGATCCGAATTCAGTCGGACAACGCCACGGCGGTGGCGTACATCAACCACCAAGGCGGCACACGCAGTCGTCAAGCCTTCCAAGAAGTTCGGCGGATTCTGCTGTGGGCGGAAGCCACAGCCTCCACCATCTCCGCAGTTCACATCCCGGGCGTAGAAAACTGGGAAGCAGACTTTCTCAGTCGCCAGGGCATGGACGCAGGGGAATGGTCTCTTCACCCGGACGTGTTTCAAGAGATCTGTTGCCGCTGGGGAACGCCGGATGTCGACCTAATGGCGTCCCGGCACAACAACAAAGTCCCGGCATTCATGGCACGGTCTCAAGATCACAGCTCTGGCGGCAGACGCATTAGTTCAGGATTGGTCGCAGTTTCGACTGCCTTATGTATTTCCTCCTCTGGCACTGCTGCCCAGAGTGTTACGCAAGATCAGGTCCGACTGCCGCCGCGCCATCCTCATCGGCCCAGACTGCCCGAGGAGGTCGTGGTACCCGGATCTGTGGCATCTCACGGTAGGTCAACCGTGGGCACTACCAGACCGACCAGACTTGCTGTCTCAAGGGCCATTTTTCCATCTGAATTCTGCGGCCCTCAACCTGACTGTGTGGCCATTGAGTCCTGGATCCTAGCGTCCTCAGGGTTATCTCAAGAGGTCATTGCCACTATGAGACAGGCCAGGAAACCAACGTCCGCCAAGATCTACCACAGGACGTGGAAGATCTTTTTATCCTGGTGCTCTGATCAGGGTTTTACTCCCTGGCCGTTTGCCTTGCCCACTTTTCTGTCTTTCCTTCAATCCGGAATGGACAAGGGTTTGTCTCTCGGCTCTCTCAAGGGACAGGTATCGGCGTTTTCCGTGTTTCTTCAGCGCTCTATTGGGAGACCCAGCCGATTGGGGTATAGCTACTGCCCTCTGGAGGCCACACAAAGCACTACATCAAAAGTGCAAGGCCCCTCCCCCTCTGGCTATACCCCCCCCGTGGTATCACGGGTTCTCCAGTTTTAGCTTTGTGTGCGAAGGAGGTCAGACATTCCATGCATAGCTCCACAGATTTTAGTCAGCAGTAGCTGCTGACTATTTCGGATGGAAGAAAAGAGGACACATATAGTGTCCCCAGCATGCTCCCTTCTCACCCCTGGATGGTGTTGTAAGGTTGAGGTACCTATTGCTGGTACAGGGCTGGAGCCTGACATGCTGTTTTCCTTCCACATCCCCTGGTAGGGCTCTGTGGAAGTGGGATCCTGCCGGCCTCTCAGCTCTGACGCCGGGCTCCATCCACAGACCCATTAGAACCTGATGGAGACGGAGCAGGAGTACGATCAGGGACAGGCCCTGCATCATACAGGTACTCTGTGTCCCCGGCAGGCACAGACACACTCCGGGCTGGCTGGGTGTTGTAGTGCGCCGGGGACCGCAACGTTGGAGTTAGTGTCCCTACAGATTACTGGGGGATTTTTTGTGTATGGGAACGCAGCGCCGACCCCCTCTGGACCGGGCGGCGCTGCTGTGACTTGTGGTGCGCCGGGGATCCGCCGTCCGCGCTTTTACGGCGGCGGCGGTTATAAATTGAGTCCCCGGCTTTTTGGGCCTAGGACGCCGGCAGCTCCGATTCGTTCCCGCCCCCACCCTGTCATTCAGGGTAGGGGAGAGACGCTGTTCGCTAGCAGCGACGAGGGCTGGAGCCTGATTTACATGCTCCAGCCCTCACACTAGGCACAGAGGGAAGCAGGCTTCCCGCTCTTAGCCAGGAACGCCCAGGGCCCGCCCCCCTTCTCTCTCAGGACGCCGGCAGCCATTACATGCAGTCTGGCTGGAGGAAGGACGCAAGGCTCTGGGAGACCTGGACTAGGGGCTATCTGGCGACCACACACCCGCTTTTTAAGCGGGCGGTAAGCGATTTTTCTGTGCTGGTCCCTCTAGTGCCTCACGGTGTATCGGTACTGTGTAGGATATAGAGATATTGTATTTCTTGCACTGTGAGGTCGCTTCTGGCTGCATCTCCCAGATCACTCTGTGGAAGCAACAACATGCCATCCTCAAAACGCAAGGCTGCCAAGGCTAGGGCTGTGTATACTGCGTGTGCTGCATGTGGGGCTAATCTATCAGAGGCTCCGATGACCCCCATTGTGTGCAATGCTCCGACCCGGTGCTGCTTCGCCAGCTGGAGTCAGGAGAGGTAGTGACCCAGGCTGAGACGCTTGTAAGTTCTGCCCCGGTGACAGGGACAGACTTTGCAGTTTTTGCTGATAATATGTCTGTGTCGATGGCAAAAATCCTTGAAACCTTGCAATCTATGCATGGGGCTCAGTCTTTGGGCACGGCGAGGCCTCTGTCCTCAGGTCCCCCTCACTTGGAATTAATCCAGCCCACAGGGGGGTCCCCGGCTTCACAGGCCGAGGATTATGACTCAGATGATAGCCCCAGCCACCCTAAGCGAGCTCGCTGGGAAAGACCCTCGACGTCATCACACTGCTCAGGGTCTCAGCGCAATCAGTCTCCCTGTGATGTGTCTGATGAGAGTGATCAGGAATCCATTCCTGGAACCCCTCTCAACCTGGATACCCCTGATGGGGATGCCATGGTAAACGACCTTATCTCAGCCATCAATAGGCTGTTGGATATTTCTCCCCCAGCCCCTTCAGCAGAAGAGGCGGCTGCGGAGCAGGAGAAGTTTCGTTTCCTTTATCCCAAGCGTAAATTGAGTGCTTTGTTGGATCACGCTGACTTCAGAGAATCAATCCAGAAGCACGACGCTCACCCAGAAAGGCGTTTCTCTAAACGATCTAAAGATACGCGTTTTCCTTTCCCCCCTGAGGTGGTCAAGCGCTGGACACAGTGTCCAAAGGTAGACCCCCCGATTTCCAAACTCGCAGCTAGGTCCATAGTTGCAGTGGAGGATGGCGCTTCACTTAAAGATGCCAATGACAGACAGATGGACCTTTGGTTAAAATCTGTCTATGAAGCTATCGGCGCGTCGTTTGCTCCGGCATTCGCAGCCGTATGGGCACTCCAGGCTATTTCAGCTGGCTTAGCAAAAGTGGATGCTATCATACATCCAGCAGTGCCGCAAGTGGCGCACCTTACCACGCAGATGTCGGCGTTTGCGTCTTACGCTATCAATGCGGTCCTAGAATCTACCAGTCGCACCTCAATGGCGTCCGCCAATTCGGTAGTTTTGCGCAGAGCCTTGTGGTTAAAGGACTGGAAAGCAGATGCTGGTTCCAAAAAATGTTTAACCAGTTTGCCTTTGTCTAGAGATAGACTGTTTGGCGAGCCATTGGCTGACATCATTAAGCAGTCCAAGGGTAAAGACTCCTCTTTACCACAACCCAGAACAACCAAACCTCAGCAGAAAAAGTGGCAGCAGAGGTTTCAGTCCTTTCGAGGTTCGGGCAAGACACCGTTTACCTCGTCCAAAGGGACTCAGAGGACGCAAAGAAACTCAGATTCGTGGCGGGCTCACACGCGCCCCAAGAAAGCAAATGGAGGTACCACTTCCAAAGCGGCTACCTCATGACTTCCAGCCCCCTCCCTCCGCATCGCCGGTCGGGGGCAGGCTCTCCCGCTTTTCCGGCATTTGGATGTCACAGGTCAAAGACCGGTGGGTGACGGACATTTTGTCTCGCGGGTACAGAATCGAGTTCAATTCTCGTCCTCCAGCTCGGTTCTTCAGAATCTCCCCACATCCAGACCGAGCAGATGCTCTGCTGCAGGCGGTGGACTCCCTAAGAGCGGAAGGAGTGGTGATCCCAGTCCCTCCTCAGGAACAAGGGCAAGGGTTTTACTCCAATCTCTTTGTGGTTCCAAAAAAGGACGGCTCGTTCCGTCCTGTTCTGGACCTAAAACGGCTCAACAAACATGTGCACGCCAGGAAGTTCCGGATGGAAACCCTGCGTTCTGTCATTGCCTCAATGTCCAGAGGAGACTTCCTTGCCTCAATAGACATCAAAGATGCTTATCTCCACGTGCCAATTGCTACAGAACATCAACGTTTTCTACGTTTTGTGATAGGAGACGACCATTTTCAGTTCGTAGCTCTGCCATTTGGTCTGGCGACAGCCCCACGGGTCTTCACCAAGGTCATGGCGGCGGTGGTAGCAGTCTTGCACTCTCAGGGACACTCGGTGATCCCTTACCTAGACGATTTATTGGTCAAAGCTCCCTCTCAAGAGGCATGTCAGCGCAGCCTGAATGCTACGCTGGAGACCCTACAGTCTTTCGGATGGATCATCAACTTTCCAAAGTCGATCCTATCACCGACTCAATCACTAACGTATCTTGGCATGGAGTTTCATACTCTAGCAGCGATAGTGAAGCTTCCGCTGAACAAGCAGCGGTCACTACAGACAGGGGTGCAATCTCTTCTGCAGGGCCAGTTGCATCCCTTGCGGCGCCTCATGCATTTCCTAGGGAAGATGGTGGCAGCCATGGAAGCAGTTCCCTTTGCGCAGTTTCATCTGCGCCCACTTCAATGGGACATTCTCCGCCAATGGGACGGGAAGTCAACGTCCCTGGACAGGAAAGTCTCGCTTTCCCAGACGGCCAAGGACTCCCTACAATGGTGGCTCCTTCCCACCTCATTGTCTCAGGGAAGATCCTTCCTGCCCCCATCCTGGGCAGTAGTCACGACAGATGCGAGTCTGTCAGGGTGGGGAGCAGTATTTCTCCACCACAGGACTCAGGGGACGTGGACTCCGCAGGAGTCCACCCTTCAGATCAATGTTCTGGAGATCAGAGCAGTGTATCTTGCTCTACTGGCCTTCCAACAGTGGCTGGAAGGAAAGCAGATCCGAATCCAATCGGACAACTCCACAGCGGTGGCATACATCAACCACCAAGGAGGGACGCGCAGTCGGCAAGCCTTCCAAGAAGTCCGGTGCATTCTAATGTGGGTGGAGGACAGAGCATCCACCATATCCGCGGTTCACATCCCAGGCGTAGAAAACTGGGAAGCAGACTTCCTCAGTCGCCAGGGCATGGACGCAGGGGAATGGTCCCTTCACCCGGACGTGTTTCAGGAAATCTGTCGCCGCTGGGGAGTGCCGGACGTCGACCTAATGGCATCCCGGCACAACAACAAGGTCCCGGCATTCATGGCGAGGTCGCGCGATCAAAGAGCTCTGGCGGCAGACGCCTTGGTTCAAGATTGGTCGCAGTTTCAGCTCCCATACGTGTTTCCGCCTCTGGCGCTCTTGCCCAGAGTGCTACGCAAGATCAGATCCGAGTGCAGCCGCATCATACTCGTCGCTCCAGACTGGCCGAGGAGGTCGTGGTATCCGGATCTGTGGCATCTCACGATCGGTCGACCGTGGTCACTGCCAGACCGACCAGACTTACTGTCCCAAGGGCCGTTTTTCCATCAGAATTCTGCGGCCCTGAACCTGACTGTGTGGCCATTGAGTCCTGGATCCTAGCATCTGCAGGATTATCTCAAGGAGTCGTTGCCACAATGAGACAAGCTAGAAAGTCGAATTCTGCTAAGATCTACCACAGAACGTGGAAGATTTTCTTATCCTGGTGCTCTGCTCAGGGAGTGTCTCCCTGGCCATTTGCATTGCCCAAGTTTCTTTCCTTCCTGCAATCGGGGTTAGAAAAGGACTTGTCGCTCAGCTCCCTTAAAGGGCAAGTTTCGGCACTATCCGTGTTTTTTTCAGAAGCGTCTAGCACGTCTTTCTAAGGTGCGCACGTTCCTGCAGGGGGTCTGTCATATTGTGCCCCCGTACAAGCGGCCGTTAGATCCATGGGATCTGAACAGGGTACTAGTTGCTCTCCAGAAGCCGCCCTTCGAGCCTCTGAAGGAAGTTTCCTTTTCTCGGCTGTCACAGAAAGTGGCGTTTCTTGTTGCGATCACATCGCTTCGGCGAGTGTCTGAGCTGGCAGCTCTGTCATCCAAGGCTCCCTTCCTGGTGTTCCACCAGGACAAGGTAGTGCTGCGCCCTATTCCGGAGTTTCTCCCTAAGGTCGTATCCTCTTTTCATCTTAATCAGGATATATCCTTGCCTTCTTTTTGTCCTCATCCGGTTCACCGGTATGAAAAGGACTTACGTTTGCTAGATCTGGTGAGAGCACTCAGAATCTACATTTCCCGCACGGCGCCCATGCGTCGTGCCGATGCACTTTTTGTCCTTGTCGCTGGTCCGCGCAAGGGGTTGCAGGCTTCTAAAGCCACCCTGGCTCGATGGATCAAAGAACCAATTCTAGAGGCCTACCGTTCTGCGGGGCTTCCGGTTCCTTCAGGGCTAAAAGCCCACTCAACCAGATCCGTGGGTGCGTCCTGGGCATTACGTCACCAGGCTTCGGCTCAACAGGTGTGCCAGGCAGCTACCTGGTCCAGTCTGCACACTTTCACCAAGCATTATCAGGTGCATACCTATGCTTCGGCGGATGCCAGCTTAGGTAGAAGAGTCCTGCAGGCGGCAGTGACACCCCCGTAGGGGAGGGCTGTTTTGCAGCTCTAACATGAGGTATTTCTTTACCCACCCAGGGACAGCTTTTGGACGTCCCAATCGTCTGGGTCTCCCAATAGAGCGCTGAAGAAGAAGGGAATTTTGTTACTTACCGTAAATTCCTTTTCTTCTAGCTCTTATTGGGAGACCCAGCACCCGCCCTGTTGTCCTTCGGGATGTTTTTTTGTTGTTTGCGGGTACACATGTTGTTCATGTTGAACGGTTTTTCAGTTCTCCGATGTTATTCGGAGTTAATTTGTTTAAACCAGTTATTGGCTTCCTCCTTCTTGCTTTGGCACTAAAACTGGAGAACCCGTGATACCACGGGGGGGTATAGCCAGAGGGGGAGGGGCCTTGCACTTTTGATGTAGTGCTTTGTGTGGCCTCCAGAGGGCAGTAGCTATACCCCAATCGGCTGGGTCTCCCAATAAGAGCTAGAAGAAAAGGAATTTACGGTAAGTAACAAAATTCCCTTCTTTTTCAAAAGCGTCTAGCCAGGCTTCCGCAGGTCCGCACGTTCCTGCAGGGGGTTTGCCACATAGTCCCACCTTACAAGCGTCCGCTAGAACCCTGGGATCTTAACAGGGTGCTAACGGCTCTTCAGAAACCACCTTTCGAGCCGATGCGGGATGTCTCTATCACGCCTTTCGCAGAAGGTGGTCTTCCTAGTGGCAGTCACATCACTTCGGAGAGTGTCTGAGCTAGCAGCGTTGTCATGCAAAGCCCCCTTCCTGGTGTTTCACCAGGATAAGGTGGTTCTGCGTCCTGTCCCGGAATTTCTCCCTAAGGTGGTATCTCCTTTTCATCTCAATCAGGATATCTCCTTACCTTCTTTTCTTTGTCGCTCTATTGGGAGACCCAGACAATTGGGTGTATAGGCTATGCCTCCGGAGGCAGCACAAAGTATTACACTCAAAAGTGTTAAGCCCCTCCCCTTCTGCCTATACACCCCCCGTGCTCCCACGGGCTCCTCAGTTTTTATGCTTTGTGCGAAGGAGGCAGACATGCACAGCACAGCTCCACAGATTGGTCAGCAGCAGCTGCTGACCAGGTCGGATGGAAGAAAAGTGGGCCTATATAGGGCCCCCAGCATGCTCCCTTCTCACCCCACTCTTGTCGGCGGTGTTGTTAAGGTTGAGGTATCCATTGCGGGTATGGAGGCTGGAGCCCACATGCTGCTTTCCTTCCCCATCCCCCTCAGGGCTCTGGGTGAAGTGGGATCCTATCGGTCTCCAGGCACTGAGACCGTGCTTCATCCACAACTCCTGTGGAGACTGCTGGATAGGAGCCGGGTTCCGTTCAGGGACATGGCCCTGCATCTTGAAGGTACTCTGTATCCCTGTAGGGACCGTGCACGGCAACACCTCAGCTTTGCTGGGTGTGCTAGTGCACCGGGGACCGCGGCGCTGACCGGGTCTATATGTGCCATTACACACTCAGCGTCGCTGAGTGTGTTTATTTGTAGGGGCTACCGCGCTAACCGCCGCTGCCATGTGAAACTGCGGCGCGGCTGGGACTTGTAGTTCGCCGGGGACTTCGGCGTCGGCCGCGCTTTTACGGCGGCGACGCTTATACTCGAGTCCCCGGCTTTCTTGCGGCCTAGCTTCCTTTTTCCCGCCCCCAGCCCTGAAAGGCAGGGGAAGGGCGGGACGCTGCACGGAAGAGAGGGACAAACGAGCAGCATGAGGGCTGGAGCATGCTTTGCATACTCCACTCCCCTCACTGTGCACTGTGTGAGACGCCCACGGCTCCCTCCTCTCGTCAGGACGCTGCAGCCATTCCTGTCAGCTCCTCCGACGCTGCAGAGAGGGACAAACCCTGGGAAACCCAGACACGGTCTCTGGTGGCCTCACAACCGCTTTAGGCGGCTGGTAAGCAGCACCTGTGGTGTTAGCCCCATGGTGCTGTAGTGTATTGATACATTCTGTGTTATTACTATATACTTTACACTGTATGAGCACAGTTCATTATGGCTATTTACCCTTTTGTGTTAATCAGGGAAAACAATAGCATGGCGCCCACAAAGACAGGGGTGCCAAAAAACAGGATTATTATGCTGCCTGCGCCGCTTGTACGACCCAGCTGCCGGCAGGTCCCATTGACCCTCATTGTGTGCATTGTGTGGCCCCTGTGACTCTCTTCTTCAGCCAGAGCATCTGCTAAGAGGGGCCCAGGGGGAGACACCTGTTGACACGGTCCTTAGTGACGGGGATGGAGTTTGCAAAACTCTCTGAGACTATGGCTGAGATACTAGAAGCCTTGCAGTCCAGGCCGGTATCTCAGCACAGGGACTCTGTTGAATCATTGTTCCCTGGCCCCCCTCAATTGGACCAACAATGTCCTCCCGGGATACATTCCAGGCTGAGGGTTCTGACTTAGACCCCAGCCCCAGACCGACTAAGCGGGCTCGCTTAGAATTTCCCTCGACATCATGTTGTTCAGGGTCTCAGCGGGGGGAATCTCCGGTTGATGATGCGGAGACAGCTGATCAGGATTCTGATCCTGAGGGCGCTCTCAATCGTAATACTCCAGACGGGGACGCCATAGTGAACGATCTCATTGCGTCCATCAATCAAATGCTGGATATTTCTCCCTCAGCTCCTCCGGCGGAGGAGTCAGATTATCAGAAGGAGTAATTCCGCTTCAGGTTCCCCAAGCGTACACCGAGTATGTTTCTAGACCATTCTGATTCCAGAGAGGCAGTCCAGAATCACCATGCTTGTCCAGATAAGCGTTTTTTCTTAGCGCCTTAAGGATACACGTTGTCCTTTTCCACCTGACGTGGTTAAAGGTTGGACTCAGTGTCTCAGAGTGGACCCTCCAATCTCACAGACTGGCGGCTAGATCATTACTTGCAGTGGAAGATGGAGCCTCGCTCAAAGATGCCACTGACGGGCAGATGGAGCTCTGGTTGAAATCCATCTATGAAGCTATCGGAGCTTCTTTTGTCCCAGCATTCGCAGCCGTATGGGCGCTACAAGCTATCTCAGCAGGTCAAGCGCAAATTGAAGCAGCCACATGCACGGCCGCGCCACAAGTGGCATCCATTACCTCCCAAACCTCGGCAACGCTATTAGTGCTGTCCTGGACTCTGCGAGCTGTACGGCGGTTGCGGCCGCCAATTCGGTGGTACTCCGCAGGGCCTTATGGCTACGGGAATGGAAGGCAGATTCTGCTTCCAAAAAAGCGCTTAACCAGTTTGCCAATTTGTGGCGACAGGTTGTTTGGCGAGCGTCTGGATGAAGTCATCAAACAATCCAAGGGAAAGGATACATCCTTACCCCAGTCCCAACCAAACATATCCCAACAGAGGAGAGGACAGTCGAGGTTTCGCTCCTCTCGGGGCGCGGGCAGGTCCCAATTCTCCTCGTCCACAAGGTCTCAGAAAGACAAAGGAGCTCTGATGCATGGCGGTCTAAGTCACGTCCTAAACAGACCACCGGGGGCGCCGCTAACAAAGCGGCTTCCTCATGACTTTCGGCCTCCGCTAGTAGCATCCTCGGTCGGTGGCAGGCTCTCCCGCTTTTGCGACACCGGGCTGCCACAAATAAAAGACCGCTGGGTGAGAGTTATTCTGTCTCACGGTTACGAGATAGTTTACCTCTCGTCCCCCGACTCGATTCTTCAGGTCATCCCCGCCTCCCGAGCGAGCCGAGGCTCCTCTGCAGGCGCGGCGCACTCTGACGGCTGAAGGAGTGGTGATCCCTGTTCCTCTTCAGCAACAGAGCCACGGTTTTCTTCGGCGCTCCATTGGGAGACCCATACGATTGGGTGTATAGCACTGCCTCCGGATGCCACACAAAGCAATTACACTAAAAAGTGTAAGGCCCCTCCCCTTCTGGCTATACACCCCCAGTGGGATCACTGGCTCACCAGTTTTCTGCTTTGTGCGAAGGAGGTCAGACATCCATGCATAAGCTCCACTGTTCAGTCAGCAGTAGCTGCTGACTATATCGGATGGAAGAAAAGAGGGCCCATACTAGGGCCCCCAGCATGCTCCCTTCTCACCCCACTTGTGGTTTGTAAGGTTGAGGTACCTATTGCTGGTACGGAGGCTGGAGCCCACATGCTGTTTTTCCTTCCCCATCCCCCTGAGGGGCTCTGAGGAAGTGGGATCTTTCCGGCCACCAAGCCCTGAGGCCGGGCTCCATCCACAGACCCATAGAACCTGCTGGATGTGGAGCGGGAGTGCCGTTCAGGGAAGGCCCTGCAACTTTCAGGTACTCTGTGTCCCCGTATGGCAGGCCACGCACACTCCAGGCTTGCTGGGTGTGCTAGTGCGCCGGGGACTGTAGCGCTGTGCGCTGGGCTTATAGTCCCTGCAGATTACTGGGGGACTTTACGTGTGGGGACCGCCGCGCCGACCGCCCCTGGAGCGGCGGCGCAGCTGCGACTTGTAGTGCGCCGGGGACGCGCCGACCGCGCTTTTACGGCGGCGGCGCTTCTAACTTTAGTCCCCGGCTTTTGCGGCCTAGCGCCGCTTCGTTCCCGCCCCCACCCTGTCACTCAGGGACGGGGAGAGACGCTGTTCTATAGCAGCGCCGAGGGCTGGAGCCTTATTTGCATTCTCCAGCCCCCTTTACTAGACACAGTGGGCGCCGGGTTCCCGCTCTTGTCTCGGGCACGCCCTCGGCCCGCCCCTCTCCTCTGGACGCCGACAGCCATTCCGGCACGCAGAGCGGGAAAACGGAGACACTGAGCTACCAGCACAGGATTCCGGCGCCACACACCCGCTTTTGTGCGGGCGGTAAGCGGCAACTAAAGTGCTGACCCACTAATGCCGAAGTGTCCTGTTGTACTTTTGTACGGTCGCTATTCAGGATGCAGACCTAGAAACAGCAGCAAAAGATCAGGGGTGCTAAAGCACAGACTCTATATGCTGCTTGTCTTGCATGTGCTGCAGTGTCATGTGTCCTTTATGCTTGTATGCTTTACATTGCACTGTAAGGGCTATTCTTGGCTGTCTACCCGCCTAGATGGCTAGACAGCGGCAGCAAACAGCAATGGTGCTAAGGCACAAGCTTTCAATGCTGCTTGGATTGCATGTACTGCAGAGTTTATTTTCATGCTTGTACATTCACTGCATGTCGCTATTCTTGGCTAATGCTCCTTGATGACTAGACAACAGCAGCAGAAAAGCAAGGGTGCTAAGGCACAAGCTTTCAATGCTGCTTGGATTGCATGTGCTGCAGTGGTTATTTTCATGCTTGTATGCTATACATTCACTGTATGTAGCTTTTTCTGGCTAATGCTCCTGAATAACTAGACAACGGCAGCAGAAAAGCAAAGGTGCCAAGGCACAGGCTTTCTATGCTCCTTGTACTGCATGTGCTGAAGTGTTTATTGTACTTCATGCTTGTATGCTATACATTGCACTGTACGGTCGCTATTCTTGGCTAATGCTCCTAGATGGCTAGACAGCAACAGCAAAAAAAAAAAAAAAAAAAAAAGCATGGGTGCCAAGGCACAGGCTTTCTATGCTGCTTGTACTGCATGCGACTGTTCCAGGACCCCCAGTGTGTGCAATTACTCAACGGGGTCTCTGCTACAGGTGGCCAAAAGAACCACCTGTGATCCCTGTCCAGGGACAGGGACGGAGTTGCAGTTTACGCTGATATATTGTCTGTGGCTATGACTAACATCTTACAGACTTTGCAGTCCAGACAGACCTTGGGCAATGTTGATTCAATGCCCCTGGCCACCCTGATTTCGAAACAAATCATGGCTCCAGGAGGGTCCCATGCATCCCAGGGTGCAGGCTCTGACACGGACGACAGTCCCAGACGGCCTAAGCGAGCTCCCTAAGAACGGCCCTCGACTTCATCACAGTACTCTCTGTATGATGATGCAGACGTAGCTGTTCAGGACTCTGATCCTGAGACCGCTCTCAATCCGGATACACCGGATGGTGACGCTATAGTGAATAATCTTATAGCGTCCATCAATGGAAGGTTGGGTATTTCTCCCTCAACTCCTCCAGTGGAGGGGTCAGCTTCACAGCAGAAGAAATCCCTATTTCGGTATCTCAAGCGTATATTGAGTACTTTTCTGGTCACTCTGACTCCAGAGAAGCAGTCCAGGAACACCACGCTTATCCCGATAAGCGTTTCTCCAACCGTATTGAAGATACGCGTTGTCTCTTCCCCCCTGACGTGCTCAAGCGCTCCAAGGGTGGATCCCCCAATCTCCAGGCTTGCGGCTAGATCTATAGTTGCAGTGGAAGATGGGACTTCACTTAAAGATGCCATTGACAGACAGATAGCCCTATCGGCGGGTCGGTTGCCCCGGCATTCGCAGCCATAGAGGCACTCCAAGCTATTTCAGCTAGTATTGCGCAGAGGGACGCGGTCACATGTACATCTTGGCCGCAGTAGCGTCCTTCACCTCGCAATGTCGGCATTGCGACTCAAGCTGTTTATGCTGTCCTGGACTCTACGAACCGTACGTCAGTGGCGTCCGCCAACTCCGTGTTGTTACGCTCCTAGTGTTAAGGGATTGGAGCAGATGCTGCTTCCACAAAAGTGCTTAACCAGATTGCCTTTATCTGGTGACAGACTGTTTCGTGAGCGGTTGGATTAAATCATTCAACTGTCCAAGGGTACGGATTCTTCCTTACCCCAGCTATCAAACAAGACCCATCAGGAGAAGGGACAGTCGAGGTTTCGGTCCTTCCCAGGCTCGGGCACGTCCCAATTGCCCTCGTCCAACAGGACTCAAAAGGCTCAGAGAGGCGCAGGTTCCTGGCGGGCTCAATCACGCCCGGAGAAGGCAGCCGGAGGAACCGCTACCAAGGCGGTTTCCTCATGACTTTCAGCCCTCTCTCTCCGCGTCCGCGGTCGGTGGCAGACTCCCCCGCTTTAGCGACATTTAACTGCCACAGGTCAATGGCCGGTGGGTGAGAGACAGTTTGTCGCAACAACTTCCTCACCGGCCGAGCCGAGGCTCTTCTGCAGGCAGTAGGAGTCGTAATCCCGGTTCCTCCTCAGGAACAAGAGACACTTTTTACTCCGATCTGGTCGGGGTGACAAAATAGGACGACTCCTTCCGTTCCGTTCTGGACCTTAAACTGCTCAACAAGCACGTGAAAACCAGGCGGTTCCGGATGGAATCCCTCCGCTCCGTCATTGCCTCAATGTCTCAAGGAGATTTCCTAGCATCAATAGACATCAGGATGCTTATCTCCACGTGCCGATTGCTCCAGAGCACCGGCGTTTGCTACGATTCGTTATTGAAGACGAGCATCTTCAGTTCGTAGCCCTACCCTTCGGTCTGGCGACAGCCCCACGGGTTTTCACCAAGTTCATGGCACCAGTGGGACCACTCCCGCACTCTCAGGGTCACCCTGTGATCCCTTACTTAGACCATCTACTTGTCAAGGCACTCTTTTAAGAGGCATGCCAACACAGCCTGAACATGGCGCTGGAGACTTCCCAGAGTTTCGGGTGGGTCCTCAACTTTTCAAAGTTAAACCCAATCGCTGGCATATCTTAGCTTGGGGTTTCACATTCTCTCAGCGATGGTGAAGCTTCCACTGGACAAACAGCGGTCACTACAGACGGGGGTGCAGTCTCTCCGTCAAGGAGACACCTCATCCAGAGGCAGTCCCTTTCACGCAGTTTCATCTGCGTCCACTTCAATAGAACATTCTTCGCTAATGGGAGGGGAAGTCGATGTCCCTACACAGGAACGTCCCCCTTTCTCAGACGATCAAGGACTCTCTTCAGAGGAGTCCACTCTTCAGATCAATTGTCTGGAGCTCTGGGCAGTGCATATGGCCCTGCAAGACTTCCTGCAGTGGCTGGAAGGCAAACAGATCCGAATTCAGTCGGACAATCCACAGCGGTGGCATACATCAACCACCAAGGCGGACTACGCAGTCGGCGAGCCTCCCAGGAAGTCCGCCGGATTCTGCTAGGGGTGGAAGACAGAGCATATACCATATGCGCAGTTCACATCCCGGGCGTAGAAAACTGGGAAGCAGACTTCCTCAGTCACCAGGGCGTGGACGCAGGAGAATGGTCTCTGCACCCGGACGGGTTTCACGAATCGGCACAACAGCAAGGTCCCGGTTTTCATGACGATCAAAGAGCTCTGGCGACAGGCATCTCACGGTCGGTCAACCGTGGGCACTACCAGACCGGCCAGACTTACTGTCCCAAGGGCCGTTTTTCCATCTGAATTCTACGGCCCTGAACCTACTGTGTGGCCATTGCGTCCTAGATCCTAGTGTCCTCAGGATTATCCCACGGGGTCGTTGCCACCATGAGACAGGCTATGAAGCCCACGTCTGCTAAGATCTACCACGGAAGTGGAAGATTTTCTTTTACTGGTGCTCTGTACAAGGAGTGTCCCCCTGGCCATTGGCATTGCCTACTTTTCTTTCCTTCCTGCAATCTGGGTTGGAAAAGGGCTTGTCGCTCGGCTCCCTTAAAGGGCAAGTCTCGGCGCTATTGGTGTTTTTTTCAGAAGCGTCTAGCACGACGTCCGCAGGTACGCACGTTCCTGCAGGGGGTTTGGTCATATCGTCCCCCCATACGAGCGGCCGTTAGATCCATGGGATCTGAACAGGGTACTAGTTGCTCTCCAGAAGCCGCCTTTCGAGTCTCTGACGGATGTTTCACTCTCTCGACTATCACGGAAAGTGGCCTTTCTGGTAGCGATCACGTCTCTTCGGAGAGTGTCTGAGCTAGCAGCGCTGTCATCCAAGGCTCCCTTCCTGGTGGTCCACCAGGACAAGGTAGTGCTGCGCCCCATTCAGGAGTTTCTCCCTAAGGTAGTATCCTCGTTTCATATTAATCAGGATATCTCCTTACCTTCTTTTTGTCCTCATCCGGTTCACCGGTATGAAAAGGATTTACATTTGTTAGATCTGGTGAGAGCACTCAGAATCTACATTTCCCGCACGGCGCCCCTGCGCCGCTCTGATGCACTCTTTGTCCTTGTCGCTGGCCAGCGCAAGGGGTCGCAGGCTTCCAAAGCCACCCTGGCTCGATGGATCAAAGAACCAATTCTTGAAGCCTACCGTTCTGCTGGGCTTCCGGTTCCATCAGGGCTGAAGGCCCATTCTACCAGAGCCGTGGGTGCGTCCTGGGCATTACGACACCAGGCTACGGCTCAACAGGTGTGCCAGGCAGCTACCTGGTCGAGTCTGCACACTTTCACCAAACATTATCAGGTGCATACCTATGCTTCGGCGGACGCCAGCCTAGGTAGAAGAGTCCTGCAGGCGGCAGTTGCCTCCCCGTAGGGAAGGGCTGTCTTTGCAGCTCTAACATGAGGTATTTCTTTACCCACCCAGGGACAGCTTTTGGACGTCCCAATCGTCTGGGTCTCCCAATGGAGCGCCGAAGAAGAAGGGAATTTTGTTACTTACCGTAAATTCCTTTTCTTCTAGCTCCTATTGGGAGACCCAGCACCCGCCCTGTTGTCCTTCGGGATTTTTGGTGGTTTTTCGGGTACACATGTTGTTCATGTTGAATGGTTTTTCAGTTCTCCGACGTTACTTCGGAGTGAATTTGTTTAAACCAGTTATTGGCTTTCCTCCTTCTTGCTTTTGCACTAAAACTGGTGAGCCAGTGATCCCACTGGGGGTGTATAGCCAGAAGGGGAGGGGCCTTACACTTTTTAGTGTAATTGCTTTGTGTGGCCTCCGGAGGCAGTGCTATACACCCAATCGTCTGGGTCTCCCAATAGGAGCTAGAAGAAAAGGAATTTACGGTAAGTAACAAAATTCCCTTCTTTACTCCAACTTGTTGGTGGTCTCAAAGAAGGACGGGTCTTTCCGCCCGGTCCTGGACCTGAAACTGCTCAACAGACGGGTAAAAACCAGGCGGTTCCGGATGGAATCCCTCCGCTCCGTCATCGCCTCAATGTCCCAAGGAGATTTCCTTGCATCAATCGATATCAAAAATGCTTATCCCCATGTACCGATTGCTCCAGAGCACCAGCGCTTCTTGCGCTTCGCCATAGGACACGAATACCTGCAGTTCGTGGCACTGCCGTTCGGCCTGGCAACAGCCCCACGGGTTTTTACCAAGGTTATGGCTACTGTAGTAGCGCTTCTACACTCCCTGGGTCACTCGGTGATCCAGTATTTGGACGATCTGCTGATCAAGGCACCCTCTATAGAGGCATGCCAACGCAGCCTTGACGCTACCCTGGAGACTCTCCAGGGTTTCGGGTGGATCATCAATTTTCCAAAGTCAAATCTGACACCGGCCCAATCGCTGACATATCTTGGCACGAAGTTTCATACTCTCAGCGATAGTGAAGCTTCCGCTGATCAAACAGCAGTCACTACGGAAAGGGGTACAATCTCTCCTTCAAGGCCAGTCACACCCCGTGAGGCGCCTCACGCACTTCCTGGGGAAGATGGTGACAGCAATGGAGGCAGTCCCTTTCGCGCAATTTCACCTGCGTCCCCTTCAATGGGACATCCTATGCAAATGGGACAGGAAGCCGACGTCCCTCGTCAGGACCGTCTCCCTCTCTGACGACCAAAGCTTCCCTTCGGTGGTGGCTTATTCCCACTTCATTAGCGAAGGGGAAATCTTTCCTACCCCCATCCTGGGAAGTAGTCACGACGGACGCGAGTCTGTCAGGGTGGGGAGCGGTTTTTCTCCACCACAGGGCTTAGGGTACGTGGACCCAGCAAGAGTCCTCGCTTCAGATCAATGTTCTGGAAATGCGGGCAGGGTATCTTGCCCTGAAAGCTTTCCAGCAGTGGCTGGAAGGCAAGCAGATCAGAATTCAGTCGGACAATTCCACAGTGGTGGCATACATCAACCACCAAGGCGGCACACGCAGTCGGCAAGCCTCTCAGGAAGTCCGGCGGATTTTGATGTGGGTGGAAGCCACGGCCTCCACCATCTCTGCAGTTCACATTCCAGGCGTGGAAAACTGGGAAGCGGATTATCTCAGTCGCCAGGGCATGGACACAGGGGAATGGTCCCTTCACCCGGGCGTGTTTCAGGAGATCTGTTGCCGCTGGGGGGTGCCGGACGTCGACTTCATGGCGTCCCGGCACAATAACAAGGTACCGACGTTCATGGCACGGTCTCAAGATCCCAGAGCTCTGGCGGCAGACGCCTTAGTTCAGGATTGGTCGCAGTTTCAGCTCCCTTATGTGTTCCTCCGCTGGCACTGTTGCCCAGTGTGTTACGCAAGATGAGGGCCGACTGCCGCCGCGTCATCCTCGTCGCTCCAGACTGGCCGAGGAGGTCGTGGTACCCGGATCTGTGGCATCTCTCGGTCGGCCAACCGTGGGCACTACCAGACCGACCAGACTTGTTATCTCAAGGGCCGTTTTTTCCATCTCAATTCTGTGGCCCTCAACCTGACTGTGTGGCCATTGAGTCCTGGATCCTAGCGTCTTCAGGATTATCTCAAGACGTCATTGCCACTATGAGACAGGCTAGGAAACCAACGTCCGCCAAGATCTACCACAGGACGTGGAAAATTTTCCTGTCGTGGTGCTCTGCTCAGGGTTCTTCTCCCTGGCACTTTGCCTTGCCCATTTTTTCTGTCCTTCCTTCAATCTGGACTGGAAAAGGGTTTGTCGCTCAACTCCCTTAAGGGACAAGTCTCAGCGCTCTCTGTGTTTTTTCCAGAAGCGCCTAGCCAGACTTCCACAGGTACGCACGTTCCTGCAGGGGGTTTGTCACATCGTTCCTTCTTACAAGCTGACGTTAGAACCCTGGGATCTGAACAGGGTGCTGCTGGTTCTTTAGAAATCACCATTCGAGACAATGAGAGATATTTCTCTCTCACGCCTTTCGCAGAAAGGGTTTTTTCTAGTAGCAGTCACTTCACTTCGGAGAGTGTCCGAGCTAGCAGCGCTGTCATGCAGAGCCCCTTTCCTGGTTGTTCACCAGGACAAGGTGGTTCTGCGTCCGGTTCCGGACTTTCTCTCTAAGGTGGTATCCCCCTTTCATCTCAATCAGGATATCTCCTTACCTTCTTTTTGTCCTCATCCAGTTCACCAATGTGAAAAGGATTTGCACTTGTTAGATCTGGTGAGAGCACTCAGACTCTACATTTCTCGTACGGCGCCCCTGCGCCGCTCGGATGCACTCTTTGTCCTTGTCGCTGGCCAGCGTAAAGGGTCACAGGCTTCCAAATCAACCCTGGCTCGGTGGATCAAGGAGCCAATTCTCGAAGTCCACCGTTCTGCTGGGCTTCCGGTTCCCTCAGGGTTGAAGGCCCATTCTACCAGAGCCGTGGGTGCGTCCTGGGCTTTGAGACACCAGGCTACAGCTCAGCAGGTGTGTCAGGCGGCTACCTGGTCGAGCCTGCACACTTTCACGAAACACTATCAGTTGCATACCTATGCTTCGGCGGATGCCAGCCTAGGTAGACGAGTCCTTCAGGCGGCGATTGCGCACCTGTAGGAAGAGGCCGTTTTACGGCTCTCTTACGAGGTATTATTTTACCCACCCAGGGATTGCTTTTGGACATCCCAATTGTCTGGGTCTCCCAATGGAGCGACAAAGAAGAAGGGAATTTTGTTTACTTACCGTAAATTCCTTTTCTTCTAGCTCTAATTGGGAGACCCAGCACCCGCCCCTGTTTTTTTGTGGACACATGTCGTTCATGTTGAATGGTTTCAGTTCTCCGATATTCCTTCGGATCAATGTTACTTTAAACCAGTTTATAATTCTTTTTCCTCCTTCTTGCTTTTGCACCAAATTTGAGGAGCCCGTGGGAGCACGGGGGGTGTATAGGCAGAAGGGGAGGGGCTTAACACTTTTGAGTGTAATACTTTGTGCTGCCTCCGGAGGCATAGCCTATACACCCAATTGTCTGGGTCTCCCAATTAGAGCTAGAAGAAAAGGAATTTACGGTAAGTAAACAAAATTCCCTTCATATTTTGCCTTAATCCAGTTCACCAATGTGAAAAGGATTTGCACTTGTTAGATCTCGTGAGAGCACTCAGGCTCTACATTTCTCGCACGGCGCCCCTGCGCCGTTCTGATGCGCTCTTTGTCCTTGTCGCTGGCCAGCGTAAGGGGTCGCAGGCTTCCAAGTCAACCTTGGCTCGGTGGATCAAGGAACCGATTCTTGAAGCCTACCGTTCGTCTGGGCTTCCGATTCCTTCAGGGCTAAAAGCCCATTCTACCAGAGCCGTGAGCGCGTCCTGGGCATTGCGGCACCGGGCTACGGCTCAGCAGGTGTGTCAGGCGGCTACCTGGTCGAGTCTGCACACTTTCACGAAACACTATCAGGTGCATGCCTATGCTTCGGCAGATGCCAGCCTAGGTATGCGAGTCCTTCAGGCGGCGGTTGCCCACCTGTAAGAGGGGGCCGTTTTACGGCTCTTTTTATCGAGGTATTCTTTTACCCACCCAGGGACTGCTTTTGGACGTCCCAATTGTCTGGGTCTCCCAATGGAGCGACAAAGAAGAAGGGAATTTCTTCGGCGCTCCATTGGGAGACCCAGACGATTGGGTGTATAGCACTGCCTCCGGAGGCCACACAAAGCAATTACACTAAAAAGTGTAAGGCCCCTCCCCTTCTGGCTATACACCCCCAGTGGGATCACTGGCTCACCAGTTTTCTGCTTTGTGCGAAGGAGGTCAGACATCCATGCATAAGCTCCACTGTTCAGTCAGCAGTAGCTGCTGACTATATCGGATGGAAGAAAAGAGGGCCCATACTAGGGCCCCCAGCATGCTCCCTTCTCACCCCACTTGTGGTTTGTAAGGTTGAGGTACCTATTGCTGGTACGGAGGCTGGAGCCCACATGCTGTTTTCCTTCCCCATCCCCCTGAGGGGCTCTGAGGAAGTGGGATCTTTCCGGCCACCAAGCCCTGAGGCCGGGCTCCATCCACAGACCCATAGAACCTGCTGGATGTGGAGCGGGAGTGCCGTTCAGGGAAGGCCCTGCAACTTTCAGGTACTCTGTGTCCCCGTATGGCAGGCCACGCACACTCCAGACTTGCTGGGTGTGCTAGTGCGCCGGGGACTGTAGCGCTGTGCGCTGGGCTTATAGTCCCTGCAGATTACTGGGGGACTTTACGTGTGGGGACCGCCGCGCCGACCGCCCCTGGAGCGGCGGCGCAGCTGCGACTTGTAGTGCGCCGGGGACGCGCCGACCGCGCTTTTACGGCGGCGGCGCTTCTAACTTTAGTCCCCGGCTTTTGCGGCCTAGCGCCGCTTCGTTCCCGCCCCCACCCTGTCACTCAGGGACGGGGAGAGACGCTGTTCTATAGCAGCGCCGAGGGCTGGAGCCTTATTTGCATTCTCCAGCCCCCTTTACTAGACACAGTGGGCGCCGGGTTCCCGCTCTTGTCTCGGGCACGCCCTCGGCCCGCCCCTCTCCTCTGGACGCCGACAGCCATTCCGGCACGCAGAGCGGGAAAACGGAGACACTGAGCTACCAGCACAGGATTCCGGCGCCACACACCCGCTTTTGTGCGGGCGGTAAGCGGCAACTAAAGTGCTGACCCACTAATGCCGAAGTGTCCTGTTGTACTTTTGTACGGTCGCTATTCAGGATGCAGACCTAGAAACAGCAGCAAAAGATCAGGGGTGCTAAAGCACAGACTCTATATGCTGCTTGTCTTGCATGTGCTGCAGTGTCATGTGTCCTTTATGCTTGTATGCTTTACATTGCACTGTAAGGGCTATTCTTGGCTGTCTACCCGCCTAGATGGCTAGACAGCGGCAGCAAACAGCAATGGTGCTAAGGCACAAGCTTTCAATGCTGCTTGGATTGCATGTACTGCAGAGTTTATTTTCATGCTTGTACATTCACTGCATGTCGCTATTCTTGGCTAATGCTCCTTGATGACTAGACAACAGCAGCAGAAAAGCAAGGGTGCTAAGGCACAAGCTTTCAATGCTGCTTGGATTGCATGTGCTGCAGTGGTTATTTTCATGCTTGTATGCTATACATTCACTGTATGTAGCTTTTTCTGGCTAATGCTCCTGAATAACTAGACAACGGCAGCAGAAAAGCAAAGGTGCCAAGGCACAGGCTTTCTATGCTCCTTGTACTGCATGTGCTGAAGTGTTTATTGTACTTCATGCTTGTATGCTATACATTGCACTGTACGGTCGCTATTCTTGGCTAATGCTCCTAGATGGCTAGACAGCAACAGCAAAAAAAAAAAAAAAAAAAAAAAAGCATGGGTGCCAAGGCACAGGCTTTCTATGCTGCTTGTACTGCATGCGACTGTTCCAGGACCCCCAGTGTGTGCAATTACTCAACGGGGTCTCTGCTACAGGTGGCCAAAAGAACCACCTGTGATCCCTGTCCAGGGACAGGGACGGAGTTGCAGTTTACGCTGATATATTGTCTGTGGCTACGACTAACATCTTACAGACTTTGCAGTCCAGACAGACCTTGGGCAATGTTGATTCAATGCCCCTGGCCACCCTGATTTCGAAACAAATCATGGCTCCAGGAGGGTCCCATGCATCCCAGGGTGCAGGCTCTGACACGGACGACAGTCCCAGACGGCCTAAGCGAGCTCCCTAAGAACGGCCCTCGACTTCATCACAGTACTCTCTGTATGATGATGCAGACGTAGCTGTTCAGGACTCTGATCCTGAGACCGCTCTCAATCCGGATACACCGGATGGTGACGCTATAGTGAATAATCTTATAGCGTCCATCAATGGAAGGTTGGGTATTTCTTCAGCGCTCTATTGGGAGACCCAGACGATTGGGGTATAGCTACTGCCCTCTGGAGGCCACACAAAGCACTACATTAAAAGTGCAAGGCCCCTCCCCCTCTGGCTATACCCCCCCGTGGTATCACGGGTTCTCCAGTTTTTAGCTTTGTGTGCGAAGGAGGTCAGACATTCCATGCATAGCTCCACAGATTTTAGTCAGCAGTAGCTGCTGACTGTTTCGGATGGAAGAAAAGAGGACACATATAGTGTCCCCAGCATGCTCCCTTCTCACCCCTGGATGGTGTTGTAAGGTTGAGGTACCTATTGCTGGTACAGGGCTGGAGCCTGACATGCTGTTTTCCTTCCACATCCCCTGGTAGGGCTCTGTGGAAGTGGGATCCTGCCGGCCTCTCAGCTCTGATGCCGGGCTCCATCCACAGACCCATTAGAACCTGATGGAGACGGAGCAGGAGTACGATCAGGGACAGGCCCTGCATCATACAGGTACTCCGTGTCCCCGGCAGGCACAGACACACTCCGGGCTGGCTGGGTGTTGTAGTGCGCCGGGGACCGCAACGTGGAGTTGGTGTCCCTACAGATTACTGGGGGACTTTTTTGTGTATGGGAACGCAGCGCCGACCCCCTCTGGACCGGGCGGCGCTGCTGTGACTTGTGGTGCGCCGGGGATCCGCCGTCCGCGCTTTTACGGCGGCGGCGGTTATAAATTTAGTCCCCGGCTTTTTGGGCCTAGGACGCCGGCAGCTCCGATTCGTTCCCGCCCCCACCCTGTCATTCAGGGTAGGGGAGAGACGCTGTTCGCTAGCAGCGACGAGGGCTGGAGCCTGATTTACATGCTCCAGCCCTCTCACTTGGCACAGAGGGAAGCAGGCTTCCCGCTCTTGGCCAGGAACGCCCAGGGCCCGCCCCCCTTCCTCTCTCGAGACGCCGGCAGCCATTACATGCATGCCTGGCTGGAGGAAGGACGCAAGGCTCTGGGAGACCTGGACTAGGGGCTATCTGGCGACCACACACCCGCTTTTTAAGCGGGCGGTAAGCGATTTTTCTGTGCTGGTCCCTCTAGTGCCTCACTGTGTATCAGTGTACTGGGTACAGATATATAGATATTGTATTTCTTGCACTGTGAGGTGCGCTTCTGGCTGCATATCCCAGATCGCTCTGTGGAAGCAGCAACATGTCATCCTCAAAACGCAAGGCGGCCAAGGCAAAAAGGGCTGTGTATACTGCGTGTGCTGCATGTGGGGCTAATCTATCAGAGGCTCCGATGACCCCCATTGTGTGCAATGCTCCGACCCGGTGCTGCTTCGCCAGCCGGAGTCAGGAGAGGTAGCGACCCAGGCTGAGACGCTTGTAAGTTCTGCCCCGGTGACAGGGACAGACTTTGCAGTTTTTGCTGATAGTATGTCTGTCTCTATGGCAAAAATACTTGAAACCTTGCAATCTATGCATGGGGCTCAGTCTCTGGGCACGGCGAGGCCTCTGTCCTCAGGTCCCCCTTACTTGGAATGTATCCAGCCCACAGGGGGGTCCCCGGCTTCACAGGCCGAGGATTATGACTCAGATGATGGCCCCAGCCACCCTAAGCGAGCTCGCTGGGAAAGACCCTCGACGTCTTCACACTGCTCAGGGTCTCAGCACAATCAGTCTCCCTGTGATGTGTCTGATGAGAGTGATCAGGAATCCACTCCTGGAACCCCTCTCAACCTGGATACCCCGGATGGGGATGCCATGGTAAACGACCTTATCTCAGCCATCAATAGGCTGTTGGATATTTCTCCCCCAGCCCCTTCAGCAGAAGAGGCGGCTGCGGAGCAGGAGAAGTTTCGTTTCCTTTATCCCAAGCGTAAATTGAGTGCTTTGTTAGATCACTCTGACTTCAGAGAATCAATCCAGAAGCACGACGCTCACCCAGAAAGGCGTTTCTCTAAACGATCTAAAGATACGCGTTTCCCTTTCCCCCCTGAGGTGGTCAAGCGCTGGACACAGTGTCCAAAGGTAGACCCCCCGATTTCCAAACTTGCAGCTAGATCCATAGTTGCAGTGGAGGATGGCGCTTCACTTAAAAATGCCAATGACAGACAGATGGACCTTTGGTTAAAATCTGTCTATGAAGCTATCGGCGCGTCGTTTGCTCCGGCATTCGCAGCCGTATGGGCACTCCAGGCTATTTCAGCTGGCTTAGCAAAAGTGGATGCTATCATGCATCCAGCAGTGCCGCAAGTGGCGCACCTTACCACGCAGATGTCGGCGTTTGCGTCTTACGCTATCAATGCGGTCCTAGAATCTACCAGTCGCACCTCAATGGCGTCCGCCAATTCGGTAGTTTTGCGCAGAGCCTTGTGGTTAAAGGACTGGAAAGCAGATGCTGGTTCCAAAAAATGTTTAACCAGTTTGCCTTTGTCTAGAGATAGACTGTTTGGCGAGCCATTGGCTGACATCATTAAGCAGTCCAAGGGTAAAGACTCCTCTTTACCACAACCCAGAACATCCAAACCTCAGCAGAAAAAGTGGCAGCAGAGGTTTCAGTCCTTTCGAGGTTCGGGCAAGACACCATTTACCTCGTCCAAAGGGACTCAGAGGACGCAAAGAAACTCAGATTCGTGGCGGACTCACACACGCCCCAAGAAAGCAAATGGAGGTACCGCTTCCAAAGCGGCTACCTCATGACTTCCAGCCCCCCCCCTCCGCATCGCCGGTCGGGGGCAGGCTCTCCCGCTTTTCCGGCATTTGGATGTCACAGGTCAAAGACCGGTGGGTGACGGACATTTTGTCTCGCGGGTACAGAATCGAGTTCAATTCTCGTCCTCCAGCTCGGTTCTTCAGAACCTCCCCACATCCAGACCGAGCAGATGCTCTGCTGCAGGCGGTGGATTCCCTAAAAGCGGAAGGAGTGGTGATCCCAGTCCCTCCTCAGGAACAAGGGCAAGGGTTTTACTCCAATCTCTTTGTGGTTCCAAAAAAGGACGGCTCGTTCCGTCCTGTTCTGGACCTAAAACGGCTCAACAAACATGTGCACGCCAGGAGGTTCCGGATGGAAACCCTCCGCTCTGTCATTGCCTCAATGTCCAGAGGAGACTTCCTTGCCTCAATAGACATCAAAGATGCTTATCTCCACGTGCCAATTGCTACAGAACATCAACGTTTTCTACGTTTTGTGATAGGAGACGACCATTTTCAGTTCGTAGCTCTGCCATTTGGTCTGGCGACAGCCCCACGGGTCTTCACCAAGGTCATGGCGGCGGTGGTAGCAGTCTTGCACTCTCAGGGACACTCGGTGATCCCTTACCTAGACGACTTATTGGTCAAAGCTCCCTCTCAGGAGGCATGTCAGCACAGCCTGAATGCTACGCTGGAGACTCTACAGTCTTTCGGATGGATCATCAACTTTCCAAAGTCGATCCTATCACCGACTCAGTCACTAACGTATCTTGGCATGGAGTTTCATACTCTAGCAGCGATAGTGAAGCTGCCGCTGAACAAGCAGCGGTCACTACAGACAGGGGTGCAATCTCTCCTGCAGGGCCAGTTGCATCCCTTGCGGCGTCTCATGCATTTCCTAGGGAAGATGGTGGCAGCCATGGAAGCAGTTCCCTTTGCGCAGTTTCATCTGCGCCCACTTCAATGGGACATTCTCCGCCAATGGGACGGGAAGTCAACGTCCCTGGACAGGAAAGTCTCGCTTTCCCAGACGGCCAAGGACTCTCTACAATGGTGGCTCCTTCCCACCTCATTATCTCAGGGAAGATCCTTCCTGCCCCCATCCTGGGCAGTAGTTACGACAGATGCGAGTCTGTCGGGGTGGGGAGCAGTGTTTCTCCACCACAGGGCTCAGGGGACGTGGACTCAGCAGGAGTCCACCCTTCAGATCAATGTTCTGGAAATCAGAGCAGTGTATCTTGCCCTACTAGCCTTCCAGCAGTGGCTGGAAGGAAAGCAGATCCGAATCCAATCGGACAACTCCACAGCGGTGGCATACATCAACCACCAAGGAGGGACGCGCAGTCGGCAAGCCTTCCAAGAAGTCCGGCGCATTCTAATGTGGGTGGAGGACAGAGCATCCACCATATCCGCGGTTCACATCCCAGGCGTAGAAAACTGGGAAGCAGACTTCCTCAGTCGCCAGGGCATGGACGCAGGGGAATGGTCCCTTCACCCGGACGTGTTTCAGGAAATCTGTCGCCGCTGGGGAGTGCCGGATGTCGACCTAATGGCATCCCGGCACAACAACAAGGTCCCGGCATTCATGGCGAGGTCGCGCGATCAAAGAGCTCTGGCGGCAGACGCCTTGGTTCAAGATTGGTCGCAGTTTCAGCTCCCTTACGTGTTTCCGCCTCTGGCGCTCTTGCCCAGAGTGCTACGCAAGATCAGATCCGAGTGCAGCCGCATCATACTCGTCGCTCCAAACTGGCCGAGGAGGTCGTGGTATCCGGATCTGTGGCATCTCACGATCGGTCGACCGTGGTCACTGCCAGACCGACCAGACTTACTGTCCCAAGGGCCGTTTTTCCATCAGAATTCTGCGGCCCTGAACCTGACTGTGTGGCCATTGAGTCCTGGATCCTAGCATCTGCAGGATTATCTCAAGGAGTGGTTGCCACAATGAGACAAGCTAGAAAGTCGAATTCTGCTAAGATCTACCACAGAACGTGGAAGATTTTCTTATCCTGGTGCTCGGCCCAGGGAGTGTCTCCCTGGCCATTTGCATTACCCAAGTTTCTTTCCTTCCTGCAATCGGGGTTGGAAAAGGGCTTGTCGCTCAGCTCCCTTAAAGGGCAAGTTTCGGCACTATCCGTGTTTTTTCAGAAGCGTCTAGCACGTCTTCCTAAGGTGCGCACGTTCCTGCAGGGGGTCTGTCATATTGTGCCCCCGTACAAGCGACCGTTAGATCCATGGGATCTGAACAGGGTACTAGTTGCTCTCCAGCAAGGTCCCGGTTTTCATGACGATCAAAGAGCTCTGGCGACAGGCATCTCACGGTCGGTCAACCGTGGGCACTACCAGACCGGCCAGACTTACTGTCCCAAGGGCCGTTTTTCCATCTGAATTCTCCGGCCCTGAACCTACTGTGTGGCCATTGCGTCCTAGATCCTAGTGTCCTCAGGATTATCCCACGGGGTCGTTGCCACCATGAGACAGGCTATGAAGCCCACGTCTGCTAAGATCTACCACGGAAGTGGAAGATTTTCTTTTACTGGTGCTCTGTACAAGGAGTGTCCCCCTGGCCATTGGCATTGCCTACTTTTCTTTCCTTCCTGCAATCTGGGTTGGAAAAGGGCTTGTCGCTCGGCTCCCTTAAAGGGCAAGTCTCGGCGCTATTGGTGTTTTTTTCAGAAGCGTCTAGCACGACGTCCGCAGGTACGCACGTTCCTGCAGGGGGTTTGGTCATATCGTCCCCCCGTACGAGCGGCCGTTAGATCCATGGGATCTGAACAGGGTACTAGTTGCTCTCCAGAAGCCGCCTTTCGAGTCTCTGACGGATGTTTCACTCTCTCGACTATCACGGAAAGTGGCCTTTCTGGTAGCGATCACGTCTCTTCGGAGAGTGTCTGAGCTAGCAGCGCTGTCATCCAAGGCTCCCTTCCTGGTGGTCCACCAGGACAAGGTAGTGCTGCGCCCCATTCAGGAGTTTCTCCCTAAGGTAGTATCCTCGTTTCATATTAATCAGGATATCTCCTTACCTTCTTTTTGTCCTCATCCGGTTCACCGGTATGAAAAGGACTTACGTTTGCTAGATCTGGTGAGAGCACTCAGAATCTACATTTCCCGCACGGCGCCCATACGCCGTTCCGATGCACTTTTTGTCCTTGTCGCTGGTCCGCGCAAGGGGTTGCAGGCTTCTAAAGCCACCCTGGCTCGATGGATCAAAGAACCAATTCTAGAGGCCTACCGTTCTGCGGGGCTTCCGGTTCCTTCAGGGCTAAAAGCCCACTCAACCAGAGCCGTGGGTGCGTCCTGGGCATTACGTCACCAGGCTTCGGCTCAACAGGTGTGCCAGGCAGCTACCTGGTCCAGTCTGCACACTTTCACCAAGCATTATCAGGTGCATACCTATGCTTCGGCGGATGCCAGCTTAGGTAGAAGAGTCCTGCAGGCGGCAGTGACACCCCCATAGGGGAGGGCTGTTTTGCAGCTCTAACATGAGGTATTTATTTACCCACCCAGGGACAGCTTTTGGACGTCCCAATCGTCTGGGTCTCCCAATAGAGCGCTGAAGAAGAAGGGAATTTTGTTACTTACCGTAAATTCCTTTTCTTCTAGCTCCTATTGGGAGACCCAGCACCCGCCCTGTTGTCCTTCGGGATTTTTGGTGGTTTTTCGGGTACACATGTTGTTCATGTTGAATGGTTTTTCAGTTCTCCGACGTTACTTCGGAGTGAATTTGTTTAAACCAGTTATTGGCTTTCCTCCTTCTTGCTTTTGCACTAAAACTGGTGAGCCAGTGATCCCACTGGGGGTGTATAGCCAGAAGGGGAGGGGCCTTACACTTTTTAGTGTAATTGCTTTGTGTGGCCTCCGGAGGCAGTGCTATACACCCAATCGTCTGGGTCTCCCAATAGGAGCTAGAAGAAAAGGAATTTACGGTAAGTAACAAAATTCCCTTTTGTTTACTTACCGTAAATTCCTTTTCTTCTAGCTCCAATTGGGAGACCCAGCACCCGCCACTGTTCCCTTCGGGCTGTTGTTCTTTTGTGTACACATGTTGTTCATGTTGAATTGTTCTTTGGTTCATGGTTTTAGTTCTCCGAACATCCTTCGGATTGAGTTTACCTTAGACCAATTTATAAGTTTCCTCCTTCCTGCTTTGGCACCAAAACTGATGGGCCCGTGATGCACGGGAGGGTGTATAGGCAGAGGGGAGGGGTTACACTTTTTAAAGTGTAATACTTTGTGTGGCCTCCGGAGGCAGAAGCTATACACCCAATTGTCTGGGTCTCCCAATAGGAGCTAGAAGAAAAGGAATTTACGGTAAGTAAACAAAATTCCCTTCATAATATATATATATATATATATTATGAAGGGAATTTTGTTTACTTACCGTAAATTCCTTTTCTTCTAGCTCCTATTGGGAGACCTATTGGGATATAATATTATATATATATATATATATATATATATATATATATATATATATATATATATATATATATATATATATATATATATATATATATATATATATATATATATATATATATATATATATATATATATATATATATATATATATATATAATATTACACATACACACACACACACACACTGTGTCCTTTTTTTTTTTTTTTATATTTACTTTTTTTTCTCTCCCCCTCTCCCTTCAGGTGCTCGCTTTGTGGCTACGTCTGCAGTCACCCCCCCTCTTTAAAATCCCACATGTGGAAGCACGCCAGCGACCAGAACTACAACTACGAGCAAGTGAATAAGGCCATCAACGAGGCCATGTCGCAGAGCAGCCGGTGGGTTCGCGGAATGTTGCTTCCATGTCTCACTTTTTTGTTGTATCCATTTCTATTAAGTTAATCTTCTCTCTTGCTAAATGGTGTAAAGGAAACCGGTCCCCACATTTAATGCCTCTTTACTGGTAAGCTGTAAATTCCCCAAAAATAACTTATTATACCCCCATACGGGGCTCTGCGGTCCGATGGGCGACTCTGATCTTGATTAGGCGTCTCCTCGATGGCTGTCCTTCTTTACTCTGTGGATGACGCATCCTATATCATCCATGCGCTCCTGTGCAGGCATACGTCACTGTAACCTGTTGATATCAGACAAGAGTGCTGCACTGCGCCCGCGCTGGGAGAGATCAGCGACCGAGAAATAAAGCCGGCACTGGCACATTACAGTACCTTGCTCTGATCTCAGCAGGGCAGAGTGATTTCGCCTGCACAGGACACTGTGGATGACATAGGATAGCGCTTAAGAACAGTGACTTCCGTCCTACCGGACAGCACTGTGTGAGTGTGTTATTTTTTTGGGATTGGGAACTTGCATACAGCTTACTATAATACAGTAAAAGAGGCCTTTAAAAGGTGGTGACACTGCTTTGTATAGGAATCTGATTTCCCCAAAAAACATTTGTAGAGGTATTTCAACATCTGTCACTTATCTAAAAGGTTGTCATACACCTTCAGGAGCCATCTGATGAACACACATCTGGTCCGACCACCCCACCCATACACACATGAAGACTGGGTGTAGTAGTCCAATGTTTTCCTCTTAGCCATTTTTGAGTGTTTTAGCTGTGTGTTTTTGGTCATTATCCTGTTGCAAGACCCATGACCTGCGACTGAGACCAAGCTTTTTGACACTGGGCAGCACATTTCTCTCTAGAATCCCTTCATAGTCTTGAGATTCCATTGTACCCTGCACAGATTCAAGACACCCTGTGCCAGATGCAGCAAAGCAGCCCCAGAACATAACAGAGCCTCCACCATGTTTCACAGTAGGGACAGTGTTCTTTTCTTGATATGCTTCATTTTTCTGTCTGTGAACATAGAGCTGATGTGCCTTGCCAAAGAGTTCCATTTTTGTGTCATCTGTCCATAGGACATTCTCGCAGTAGCCTTGTGGCTTGTCAACGTGTAGTTAGGCAAATTCCAGACTAGCCTTTTTATGATTTTTATATATATATATATATAATTATATTATATTATATTATATTATATATATATATATATATATATATATATATATATATATATATATATATATATATATATATATATATATCTCTCATGTAACAATTGTGTCCTCCATGGTTGTCTCCCATGAAGTCCACTTTGGCTCAAATGACGGATGGTGCGGTCTGACACTGGTGTTCCTTGAGCTTCAAGTTCACTTTTAATCTCTTTAAAAGTTTTTTTTTTCTTTGCTCTTTTGTTACCATTTGTATTATCTGACTCTCTGACTTTGATTTTTCATCAATTTTTCCTCCTGTGACCACGTCCAGGGAGGTTGGTTACAGTCCCATGGATCTTACATTTCTGAATAATATGTGTAACTGTAGTCACAGAAACATTAAGCTGCTTGGAGATGGTCTTATAACTTTTAACATGCTTGTCTATAATTGTCTTTCTAATCTCCTGAGAAAACTCTTTCCTTCGCTTCCTATGGTTCATGTTGTTCTTTCATTAAGCGAGGGGTACCAACAGTTTTGACCATGCGTGTATGCGGAGTTAGGGTTTTGCGCTTTTGGATTGATGAAGGTCCATCATTTGCCATGTGGTTTGATGAGGACTAGGAGAGTCGCACAACCACGGTCCTAACCTCTATCACCTCGCCAGTAAAGATGGGCAAATAGTAACTATTCGTGTTCGGATAATGCTTACCGAATACCGAGTACTATGCCAGAATTCGTCACAGGAAGAATAATGTTCGGGCTCCCCATTGACTTGCATTAGGTTTGTTATTCGTGACTAAGGCTACTTTTACACTTGCGTTGAACGGCATCCGTTGTATTGCGTTGTGTGACGGATGAAACTGATGCGTTGCATATAATGGCGCAACGGATCATACAAAACGGAAATTTTTTTTTTGTCTTTACAATTTTACCGGCAGTAGACTATTGAGAACGATCAGCTAATCGCTCTCAAAAGCCGGTGGCCGGGCGCTTAGCTGAGCTCTCTCACATGCCGGCTGCCGGGCGCTCAGCTGAGCGCTCTCACATGCCGGCTGCCGGGGGCGCTCAGCTGATCGCCCGGCAGCCGGCATGTGAGAGCGATCAGCTGATCGCCCGGCAGCCGGCATGTGAGAGCGATCAGCTGATCGCCTGGCCGCCGGCATGTGAGAGCGATCAGCTGAGCGCCCGGCCGCCAGCATGTGAGAGCGATCAGCTGAGCGCCCGGCCGCCAGCATGTGAGAGCGATCAGCTGAGCGCCCGGCAGCCGGCATGTGAGAGCGATCAGCTGATCGTCCGGCAGCCGGCATGTGAGAGCGATCAGCTGATCGTCCGGCAGCCGGCATGTGAGAGCGATCAGCTGATCGCCTGGCCGCCGGCATGTGAGAGCGATCAGCTGAGCGCCCGGCCGCCAGCATGTGAGAGCGATCAGCTGAGCGCCCGGCAGCCGGATTTTGAGAGTGAGCTGAGCGCTCTCGCATGCCGGTGGCCGGGCGCTCAGCTGATCACTCTCACATGCCGGCTGCCAGGGGAGCTCAGCTGATCGCTCTCACATGCCGGCGGCCGGGCGCTCAGCTTAGCACTCTCACATGCTGGCGGCCGGGGGCGCTCAGCTGAACGTTCGGCCAACAAGAGACAAAATAAAGTTTGTGATTTAAAAAAAAAAAAAAGATGAGCATGCGCAGTGAAAAATAGAGGATTCCGCTGCTCAAAAAACGTTACATGCTGCGTTCCTTCTGCCCAGCGGACACAACGCAGCGTTGGCCAGTGGAAGCAACGCAGGTACTTTTGGCACAATCCGTCACCCATACAAGTCTATGGGAAACAGCAGAATCCGTTAACGGATTCCGCTGTTTTCCAAAAGGGCGGATTGTGACGGAAGGAAAAAAACGCAAGTGTGAAACTAGCCTAATACCACAATAGTACTTTGTGATTCGTTAAGAGTGATCTGAACACGAACAGTTACTCTTCACCCTTCGCTAGTGATATTTGTCTTTTTCACATGGCACATGTTCACCCGTCCACCATTTATTGCAATTTCAGGGTACAGTCCGAGCCCTCGAAGGACACTTCTCCACCGAACGAGGCGAGCGCGACGTTGGACAGCGATGGAGTCGTCCCTGCTTCTCAGTCAGCACCAGAAGTAACTTACACAGAAAACCCGAAGGTGAACAGTCCGTGTCCAAACCCGTACAACGCCGAAAAACCGCAAAACCAGCTCCGACCCGGGACAGAACTGTGCGTCCTGCTCTTCTGCTGCTGCATCTGTGGCTTCGAGTCTACGAGCAAAGAGCTTCTTATGGAGCACATGAAGGCGCACGAGGGAGAAATCATCAACATCATACTGAATAAATCCGACGGCTCCTCCTGAACCCTCCACACCGGACGCCCGCTTCCTTCTGGAGTCTATTAGTGGTTTTTCTTTTTTTGATAAAAGACTGTCCTATAAATAAGAAGGTACCACGGGTCGTCCTGGAGCATATTAGTGATTTATTTCATCAGATACTATTATTTTTTTTTTTTTTTTCTTGTAGAACGTAATATTATTTTTTGGGGACAATAGAGAAACACTTCTGGGTTCTGCTCATTTTTACATCAATTTCCTTTTAAAGAAAAACTAAAAAGGATTTTTTTTTTTTTTAGTAAATCCCTGCAACGATTAGGATCTTCTGCTGCCTCAAAGTCAAACCTTTTTTTTTTTTTTTCTCTATATTTCAGAACAAATGCAGAAATGAGTTTAGAAAAAGACATAGAAATCGGCCGTGTTTTTTCTTTCCCAGTAATGAGCTCCTTAGATGTATGCATGTATAGTATGTAATAAGGATTACGGCTCCTCTCGGGGTGAGTGTCTTCAGAGGAGCGATGATATTTGGTCGGGGGAGGGGGTGCACGTTATAATGTTTAGATTGAAAGGGAAAAAAATCCCCCCCACAAGTGACAGGTCGTACAGAGAATCGCACCAGGAGTCGGTGAGCAGATCTACAAACAGCGCAACCTCTTTGCTATTACTGAGAGCGAGTTTTCCATTACTGGATATCTCCGGCACACATCGCCCCATTGATTTGTGTGGACCTTGTGACCAAAAAAGCAGCGCAGGAGGTTTACAGTGATGCAAAGCTGAAGTGAGGTTCAAGCTGAGGGTTTGGTTTTTCTTTTTCTTTTTTTTTTTTTTTAATTTTCAAAGCTTGTGTGCCCCTCTGCTCATGATATATCTGATCTGAAAAATGAAATAATTCCTAATTTAATATTTTTTACTGTCAATTGATGCATCTGCGCATTGTCTGACTGCATTTTCCTATTTTCTTCCATTTGTGCCTTACTTCCATTGGGTCTGTCACACCCGAAATAGAGGAAAAATGGAAGAAAATATGACTGCAGAATCAGAAGCATTAGTCTGCACCGCAGAGCATCTTTTCTTTGTCGCTCCATTGGGAGACCCAGACAATTGGGTGTATAGGCTATGCCTCCGGAGGCCGCACAAAGTATTACACTTAAAAGTGTTAAGCCCCTCCCCTTCTGCCTATACACCCCCCGTGCTCCCACGGGCTCCTCAGTTTTTTGCTTTGTGCGAAGGAGGCAGACATGCACAGCACAGCTCACATATTTATATACAATATTAATATTTTTTATATATATATATATATATATATATATATATATATATATATATATATATATATATATATATATATATATATATATATATATATATATATATAATTACATAAAAAATATTATATGTAGAATATATTATAATATGGAACAAATATATATAAAAAAATATATTTTATATACAATATTAATATATTTTTTATATATATATATATATATATATATATATATATATATATGTGTTCCATATTATAATATATATTCTAGATATTATATATATATATATATATATTATAACTTCTAGATATATTATATCTAGAATATATTATAATATGGAACAAATATATATTAAAAAATATATTTTATATACAATATACATACAATATATATATATATATATATATATATATATATATATATATATATATATATATGTATGTATATTGTATATAAAATATATTTTTTTAATATATATTTGTTCCATATTATAATATATTCTAGATATAATATATCTAGAAGTTATAATATATATATATATATATAATATCTAGAATATATATTATAATATGGAACAAAACATATATAAAAAAATATATAATATATATTATATATTTTTCTTTATATATATTTTGTTCCATATTATAACATATAATATATATTTAGATAATATATATATATATATAACTTCTAGATATATTATATGTAGAATATATTATAATATGGAACAAATATATATAAAAAAATATATTTTATATATAATATATTTTTATATATGTTTGTTCCATATTATATATTCTAGATATGTATGTAATTTTGCAAAAAGATGCTCTGTGGTGCAGACTAATGCTTCCGATTCTGTAGTCATATTTTCTTCCATTTTTCCTCTATTTCGGGTGTGACAGACCCAATGGAAGAAAGGCACAAATGGAAGAAAATAAATATATATATATATTATTATTTTTTTTTTTATATGTATTAATTTGTTCTTTATTATATTATCTTTTTTTTATTTTTTTTTATATATATATATATATATATATATATATATCTATGAAAACGGCAGATGATCTTCTAAATAGGAAGCTTTGACCACTACTATGGTGACCGCTATGACTGATTTTCAGTTTTTATATTCTATTTTTCCCTCTGATTATGATATTTTTTTCTTTTTGGAACGTGTGCTGTGTAGATCGCCTTTGCCACGGTCAAGTATGTGTTGTCCGGCACAAAGGATTACAGTAATTAGAGCCGATTTGCTGGTCTTGGCCAGAATCCTCAGCGCGCTGCTTTAACCCCGTACCATCCATTAGTAGAAGTCAGATATATATAATTTTTTATCACTTGGATTAATGTATGAATTGTGACCTCATATTAGACGTGTGAGGGATGCCGGGCAGGACAGAGGTCACAGCCGACTTCCTGATTTACGAAATTGGGCCAAGTGCGTAGGTTCTTTCACTTCAGATATCACGATCCCAGTACGGATCAGCCGTGTGTCTCCTCTTCTCAAATTTGACACTTGTATAGATGTATATGAGCCTGTCGAGTTTGGGGAAGAAAACCAGCGGCCGGTCTGTACTTGTGTGTCTGAATTTCACCTTATTCCAGTATGGTAAGAAACGCGCCCAATAGTGGACATCTACTAATGTGCGTCGCCTTTACCCTCAGGCATATTTAATGTTACATGAATGACCCCACCCCCCCTTTTTTTATTTTATTTTCTTTTCTTGATAGGGAAGCAAGAATAATCCTCCAAATAAGCCAGGATCATGTGTGATAAGATAGTTATGACCCAAGCATGAATGGCGTTCTGACAATGCTGTCAAGTTGTACCTTATTTTTTGTTTATTTACCGTATTTGTTTTAGAAGACGCACCCCAAATTTTAAAGATAAAAAAAAATAAATTATGGGGTCCGTTTTTATAATCTGGTGGGGCCTTACTAGGAAGGTGGGGCGGCAGCGGTGGTGGAGCGGGGTTACAGGAGGCAGGGGCGGTGTGGCAGTACGGCGATGCTGCGGGCGGTGCACGGGGGGACCCAGGCGCTCAGTGCGGCACTGTGCTGACTATGACTAGACCAGACTATGTGCACATATGTAGTGCGCTCAAATGCTTTGACTGTGTACAAGTGATACACCAGACTATGTGCACATATGTAGTGCTCCCAAATGCCCTATGTACGGGTGACCCACCAGACTATGTGCACATATGTAGTGTGCTCAAATGCTTTGACTGTGTACAAGTGATACACCAAACTATGCGCACGTATGTAGTGCTCCTAAATGCTTTCACAGTGAATGGTTGACACACCAGACTATGTGCACATATGTAGTGCTCCCAAATGCTTTCACAGTGAATGGGTGACACACCAGACTATGTGATGGTGCGGGCGGTGAGGCACCGTCCATTCTGAAGATGTTGGCGGTGCAGGCTTCAAAGAAATTGCGGCCGGAGTCAGCGCGTGCGCAGATGAGCTTGAGCCCAGAGACGTCTCTAGGCGCCATTATTTGAAGCCCTTACGGCCGACATCTTCAGAATGGGCCCGTTCCTTGCTGCCCGTTTAACAGAGCAGCACAGCTCACAGCATTGCCTCCTGTGACCCCTCTCCACCATCCCCCGCTACATTCGGATTTTAAGACGCACCCCTCATTTTCCCCAAATTTTTTGTGAGGAAAAGTAGCTCTTATAATCCAAAAAATACGGTATTTAAGACCCGTTTTGGCTCCTATAGATGGGAAGATTTTCATCCCTTTTCATTTTGCCCCACGGCGTAAAAATAAAAAATCTAAATAGCATCTGCTCTTCTATCACGCCGCCTCTCCTTCTCCGTCCCGCTGGCCGTAGTTCCCGCCGGTCTTTTTCTTCTTCTCTTCCATAGATTGGCTGCAGCTTTCAGGATGGAGAGGAGACCGGCACGGCCCCTGCACACCCATAGGAGAGAATATGGTGTTACTTAATTTTTAGGCCACTGGATTTTTGACGCATTAAAAACCTAATATAATGAAGAACCCTATAAAAAAAGCAGTTATTGATCATATTGATGTCGGCCCCATCACAACCAGTAGACATTGGCGTTCTGGTCCCAGTGAATCCAAACATCTTACAAGGCCGTACCGTCATCTTCTCGACTCCTGCGTAATAATGAATTATACATGGCGGTATCCAGGACGCTGCCCCGTGCCGTTCGATCATGTTTTTTTTTTAATTTGACTTGTATCCTGTATATGAAACTCTTTGTGAATTGTTGGCAGCAATGTTCCTAGAGGTGGGGGGTCCCTGTATCTTTTATTTCTATAGACCACCCGAAAAGGGGAAAGGTGCGCCTGATCAGTGAGCCGACACACAAGACTATGTGCATTTATGTAGTACGCCCAAATACTTTCACAGTGAATGGTTGACACACCAGACTATGTGCACATATGTAGTGCTCTGACTGTGTATGGGTGACCCACCAGACTATGTGCACCTATGTAGTGCGCCCAAATGCTTTGACTGTGTACGGGTGATACACCAAACTATGTGCACGTATGTAGTGCTCCCCAAATGCTTTCACAGTGAATAGATGACACACCAGACTATGTGCACACATGTAGTGCGCCCAAATGCTTTGACTGTGTAGGGGTGATACACCAAACTATGTGCACGTATGTAGTGCTCCCCAAATGCTTTCACAGTGAATGGATGGCACACCAGACTATGTGCACGTATGTAGTGCTCCCAAATGCTTTCACAGTGAATGGATGACACACCAGACTATGTGCACATATGTTGTGCTGTGACTGTGTACGGGTGACCCACCAGACTATGTGCACGTATGTAGTGCTCCCAAATGTTCTGTGTACGGGTGACCCACCAGACTATGTGCACGTACGTAGTGTGCTCAAATGCTTTGACAGTGTATGGGTGACACACCAGACTATGTGCACGTGTGTAGTGCTCCCAATTGCTTTATGACCATTTACGGTTGACGGCTAATGAGGCGCATTTTGCTTTTTCCTTTAATATATAATATGGTGTAAACTCCGCCAGTGACTCGTCCACAGTTTTGTCCAGACCATGAATGACGCTTAAATCCAGTCATAAGATGGTGGGGAAGAGGAAAGACATTGGTTGTGTCTTCTTAAAGGGGTCCTTAACGCACACTGGCAATGTGGCGTCCGATATGGTCATGACTGTTGCAAAAAGTAAAAAAAAAAAAAAAAAAAAAAAGAGAATGCAAATGAATTAAAGGGGATGTCCAATCCTTAGAATATCATAGAGCGGCGTCGCTCGGCTATCAGGTCACTGGCGGACGTCACAGCTCCGCACACTATATAGTGGCCTTTCTCGGGTACTGCAGCTCTGCACCTATTAAGGTGAGCAGTGGTACCCACACATGGCCGGTGCACGGCGCTGCGGCCTCCGGCTCCTCAATTTTTCAGACAGCTATCAGCTGAGCTATGGGGGTGTCACGTTTCGAAGTCCCCCCAACCTTAGGATGGGTATATTTGTAATGCGGACTTTTTTTATTTTTTTTTTTTTAAATTTTCCGACTGATTTTAGTTGGGATTTTTTTTTTTTTAATTGACTGACATCGTGTAACTCATAATTTCTTACACATTTTTTTGCTTTTTTTTTTGTATAGTCTTTTTAAGATATCTATTTTTTTAGCGTTGCGCCAGGCGTTTTTTTTTTTTTTCTTTTTATCTTACGTATTTATTATGAAATATTTATGTCATTTCACAAGGTCGCCGTCTGCGGAGAATCCTGATGCGTTTTCACATTGGTGCTATATAGTGATGTATTATTGAGAAGGAAATAGGGATGTAAAAAAAAAAATAGAAAAATTAATAAAAAAAATCAATTTTTTTTAATTTCGGCTCAGTCCGATCAGATCTGCGGCCAGTTCTGTGTCGGCTAGTGTGGCGACACCTCTAAGGTGCAATCGGCCGGTCGCCCCCTTGAGTAACTTGGACCTTGACTAGTAAGACGTGGCGTAATGGTAACGGTGTGCTGGGGGGGGGGGTTGCATCGTGATGTCTGCCGCGTTGCGTGCTTCAGTCTTGCCGCCATTAACACGTTCAGCCACATAGACAAACACAATGGCGGTTTCCAAAAAAAAAAACCCGTTGCGGTGACCCCTGTACTCAATGACACGTCAGTGTCGCCTCCTTCATTACAGATTTGCACATTTCTGACATTTACTCTTTATTATTGGGGTTTCATAACTGACCTGTGATATAACCGCGTTTCTTTTTTATACTATGTATTATAGCGGATAAGGTTTAGTATTTCTGAGTGTTTTTATTTCTTCGTTTTTTAATTTTCCTTGTAAAAATGACGCACTTCCTATAAAATCTGCGCTAGATGTTGTGTGTGCGACAAATGAGGTGTATGGCGGGAGAGGGGTGTGTAATCCAGGGCTGAGAGTGGTGGGATTATCCAGGGTCTGTCATCCAGGGCGGAGAAGGATGGGATTATCTGAGGTCTGTAATCCAATGCGCAAAGTGGAGGGATTACCCAGGGTCTGTAATCCAGTTTGGAAAGTCTGGATTATCTGGAGGTCTATAATCTAGTGGTGGGATTATATGGGGTCCATAATTCAGTACATAGAATGGAGGGGATTATCTGGGGTCTGTGATCCAGTGCAGAGAATGGAGGGATTATCTGAGGTCTGTAATCCAGTGCGGAGAGTGGAGAGGTTATCCAGAGTATAATCCAGTGTGGAGAAGGATTGGATTATTTGAGGTCTGTAATCCAGTGCGCAGAGTGGAGGGATTACCTGGGGTCTGTAATCTAGTTTGTAAAGTGGCTGGATTATCCGGAGGTCTATAATCCAGTGCAAGGAGTGGTGGGATTATATGCAGTCCATAATCCAGTGCGCAGAGTGGAGCGATTACCCGAGGTCTGTAATCTAGTTTGGAAAGTGTCTGGATTATCTGGGGTTTGTGATCCACTGCAGAGAATGGAGGGATTATCTGGGGTCTGTGATCCACTGCAGAGAATGGAGGCATTATCTGAGGTCTGTAATCCAGTGCAGAGAATGGAGGGGTTATCCAGAGTCTAGAATCCAGTGTGGAGAAGGATGGGATTATCTGAGGTCTGTAATCCAGTGCGCAGAGTTTAGGGATTACCTGGGGTCTGTAATCTAGTTTGTAAAGTGTCTGGATTATCCAGAGGTCTATAATCCAGTGCAAAGAGTGGTGGGATTGTATGCGGTCCGTAATCCAGTGCGTAGAAAGGAGGGATTACCCGGGGTCTGTGATCCAGTGCAGAGAGCGGAGGGATTACATGGGGTGTATAATGCAGTGTGGCGAGTGGAGGGATTATCCAGGGTCAAATTTAGGAGAGTGGAGGGATTATATGGGGTCTGTAATCCAGTGTTGGAGTGTGGCGGGATTATCTGGGGCGATCAGTCGGGTCTCCGCTTTCATTTTCCCATCTGCCTTAGGAAAGTGACAGCGGTGATCTGGTTGCATGTGGATTTAGGAGATCTGCAGATCTGATCCATGCACCTTAGCTCTAAATCTGCTAATCCCTGCTTTCCCCTCCCCATACACATGGACGCTGGGTTTAGCCAACACTGCTCGTGTTTTTACTGATGGGGAGAGGGAAGTATCCGCAGCTGGACGCCTCACATCGGCTTATCTGCCAGGAAAGTGAAGGGCTTGTAATGTGCCGCGCCCCGTCCTCCTCCTCTTCATGGACGGATATTGTCGGATGACTCTTGTATAAAGCAGCATTGCTTGTTCTTGATATATTAAGTTTTTCTTTTGTTTCCAGCTCGTTGCCTTGGATACCGACCACCTCGGCCGTTCTATCTTGTAAGCACGGCGCTCAGGCAGGCCGGAATTAGGAGGCAACGCCGATCCTGGTTGGCTCAGAGCAGCACTTACAAGCTTGATCATGGAGTTTGTAAGATCTGCGCCTTGTATGCAGCGGTGGTCGGTCTCCAACGCAACAAGATGGAAACAAACGAGTCAATATCAAGAACGGATGAAAATTTTAACAAGCCGTAAACTGCAAAACTGCTTAGATTTACAAGCTCTATCTGACATTATCCATTTAACCCTTCAATGTGTGTGAGGAGCTTCAGGGTCTGTGTGATATGAAGCTGAGCACCGGCAATGCCGCACGTTACGAGCCTCGCCTGATCACAGGATGAGTGCGGTACTGCAGCTTGGATACATTAAATGTGGCTGAGCCGCAATACCACTTGTAACCTGAGAACAGGGGGGGCGCTGTTTTTGCCAACGACAACAACAAAAAAAAAAAGCACCCACTTTATATATTGGTACCCCTCTTAATTGCAGCCGCTCCCATCGATCAGAGATTCAGCTGATTATTGTCGACCGACAATCTAATTAGTGCGACTACTGCCCGGGGAGGAGAGGGTTACTCGTCCTCTTGTCCCTTTTTGTTTCCATAGAAGACAACAGTTCTGGAGGCGCCGCTTATCTTTCAGCTAAATGTTTCCACTTATGGAGTAGTCGCTGCTGAGACTTGTTGTACGTCAGACATCCGCCATGTTTTCATTGTATCCATTATTTTAGTTTTGTCCGCCCGGTGCTCCGCCGCTGAATCCCGACCCTTTCGCCCTCGCAGTCCGGTGACTTTTGCAGCAGGTTTCATGTAACACTAAAAATTTTTGCATTTGCTAAACGAAAGTCCCGGGCTCCATGACTGACATTGCGGCGTGGATCGGCTCCTCCCGTCCTCCTTACATCGCGGCGGGTAACGGCTCCTCCCGTCCTCCTTACATCGCGGCGTGCATCGGCTCCTCCTTACATCGCGGCGTGCATCGGCTCCTCCTTACATCGCGGCGTGCATCGGCTCCTCCTTACATCGCGGCGTGCATCGGCTCCTCCTTGCATCGCGGCGTGCATCGGCTCCTCCTTGCATCGCGGCGTGCATCGGCTCCTCCTTGCATCGCGGCGTGCATCGGCTCCTCCTTGCATCGCGGCGTGCATCGGCTCCTCCTTGCATCGCGGCGTGCATCGGCTCCTCCTTGCATCGCGGCGTGCATCGGCTCCTCCTTGCATCGCGGCGTGCATCGGCTCCTCCTTGCATCGCGGCGTGCATCGGCTCCTCCTTGCATCGCGGCGTGCATCGGCTCCTCCTTGCATCGCGGCGTGCATCGGCTCCTCCTTGCATCGCGGCGTGCATCGGCTCCTCCTTGCATCGCGGCGTGCATTGGCTCCTCCCGCCCTCCTTGCATCGCGGCGTGCGTTGGCTCCTCCCGCCCTCCTTGCATCGCGGCGTGCATTGGCTCCTCCCGCCCTCCTTACATCGCGGCGTGCATTGGCTCCTCCTGCCCTCCTTACATTGCGGCGTGCATCAGCTCCTCCTTACATCGCGGCGTGCATTGGCTCCTCCCGCCCCCTTACATCGTATCTCGATAATGTCGGCGCTCTGCCTTTGCCTTAAGACACCAGATCCGTCTGTCCGCCCTCGACCTGCGGCAGATTCGGTGCCGGGCAAAGAGGTTAGAAACCTTTAATATTTCAACCACATCGGAAGATACTGTAAAATGTTAGAATAATTTATTTTGCTTTACAAAAAAGAAGTTTGTCACATATGGACTTTCATATTGTATTTTGGTAATAAACACATTTTAATTAACGTCGTCTTGTGTTTTGTGCTTCTAGAATGCAAAAAATCAGCAAAACGCGTCACATAGAGGGTCCCAAGTGCATTGACCAAACAGCATTTAAGTGGTTAAACAGCAGTGATTCGACATAGGTTGTACCCCTATGGGAGAAAGTATGCAAATGAGCTCTTACAGAAAGAAAGGGTTCTACTCCGATTCCTATATATTGCAGAGGTGATGAAAATCCAAACCTAAAATTTCTGTGGGAAATGATTTATTTCAGGACTACATGGTTTGTGCCGCTGCTGGGGACTTTCAAGGGCTCAAAATCCAGGATGAAAATCTGCAGTACCGGTCTATCCCCCTTAGGCCTTATTCACAAGTGTTGGCTTTCTCTTTAGCTCATCTAAATTCAGCAACTAGAAAGTTTATGAATCCTTAGGATAAGTTCCCAAACGCAGAGGATCAGCACTGAATGAAAATGTGGCGAAACATCCGCTTCTTCAGTGGCACAACTGGTGCAGAAATCGTTTTGCTGGATTGGTGGGAAAATCTGCCGGAGTTTAATCCCAGCTTTCATGCTTCTTGGCTGCTTTCCACCAGTCTTCACACTGCTTTTGGGTGACCTTATGCCACTCCTGGTGCAGAAATGTAAGCCGTTCTTCTTTGTTTGATGGTTTGTGACTATCCATCTTCCTCTTGATTACATTCCAGAGTTTTTTTTTTTTTTTTTTTTAAATTCTTTATTTATACAGCAATTCCAGAGGTTTTTAAAGGGGTTCAGGTCTGGAGATTGGGTTAGATGCCGAGGTGAACACTGACCATGACAAGTGTACGTTAGATGAGGGGTTCTGTTACCTATATTGGGGCAGCTGGGGGCCCCAGTGTGATCCTTCAGTACGGGCCCCCTCAAATTTTACCCATTGCTTTAAAGAACTATAGCTTTAAAGGGAGCCCTCCTGCTTACATGTAAAAACAGTTTTTATCTACCCTAAGGCCGCTTTCACACATCAGTTTTTTGCCATCAGGCACAATCCGGCAAAAACATGAAAAAACCCGGATCCAGGCATCTGTTTACGCCGGATCCGTTTTTTCCCCCATAGAATTTCATTAGCGCCAGATTGTGTCGGATGGCTTTGTGTTTCATTCGTTTTTTGCCAGATCTGGCAAAATTTACTTGTCCGGCGGCCGGATGAAACGAAGTGAACGTTTTTTGTGTCCGGCAAAAAAAAAAAAAACGGATTGCCGTACGGCATGTTTTATAATGGAAGCCTATGATCGAATCCGGTGTAATGCGGCAAAAAACGGATCTGGACACCGGATCCGTTTTTTTGAACTGAGCATGCTCAGAATCACACCGGATCTGTCAAAAAACTGAAGGAACTGATGGAAAAAACTGATGCAAATGATCCGTTTTTTAAACTGGATCTGTCGCGTCAGTTTTTTCGCTGGATCGTGCCTGATGCCAAAAAACTGATGTGTGAAAGCAGCCTAAGGCATAATAATGAGTTTCAGTAAGGCTGCTTTCACACATCCGGTTTGAGCAGTGCGGCGAAAACACCGCATCCTTTGCGTTAGTTTTTACATGCGGCCCGTCCGTTTTTTTCCGGTTGCGGCACACTACTGAGCATGCGCAGTGGAAGAAACCGCATGCGGCGGCCGGATGCGTTTTTGCCGCATCGCACTGCATTTGGCGTCCTCAGGCATGCATTGAAAAATGCGCCGCAGCGGCCGGATGAGGCGCGAAGCGTTTTTTTTTGCCAGAGCAAAAAACGTGCCAGGGAACGTTCCATCCGGCCGCCACATGCGGCAAAAAACGGACGGAACGCAAGCCCATGCGGCGCCAATGCAAGTCAATGCTGAAAAAACGAAACCGGCGGGAAAAAAAAACGGTTTTGTTTTTTCAGCAGAGCGCCGGATTGTGCCGCACTGCTACAGCTGGATGTGTGAAAGTAGCCCTGATTTTTTTTTTTTTTTTTCCCCTGGACAGCGCCATTCTTGTCCACAGGCTGAGTCTGGTATTGCAGCTCAGCGCCTTCACTTGTTGCAGCCTGCACTATGAAAATGACAGATCATGTTCCTGACGGTAAAGCTTTTTTGATAAATAAAACCACTGACTATTTCAGAAATAAAATCCCCCTGCAACCCCCCCCCCCGTCTTCCTCTTCCCCCCCCCCCTCCTCCTCCCCTCTCTCCCTCCCCCCCCTCCCCTCTCCCCCCCCTCCCCTCCCCCCCCCCCCCCTCCTCCCCTCTCTCCCCCCCCTCCCCTCCCCCCTCCTCCCCTCTCTCCCCCCCCCTCCTCCCCTCTCTCCCCCCCCTCCTCCCCTCCTCCCTCCCCCAGTCCTTCCATTGCTCCCACGTTCTATAGCGAATGCTGCACATCAACCAAACTATAGAACGCTGATTAATATGCAACACAACCGACCCTGCTACAGTTCAAATATTTATGATTGGCTGAAACCTCTTCAAGCATGTAACCGCACTGGCCTCTGGGAGTTGTAGTCTTAGTTGACGCCAGGTGTGTATTCGGATGGTCAATGTAGACTACAGGACCCAGACATCCCGCTTTTCTACATCTAAAGCATCAGCCAATGGAACGAGACCCGCTCTGGGCGCTACCAAAACCGCCCGAAGGGGGGGGGCGAGTGATGAGGCCTAGCGTGGTTGCTAAGGAAACCAGACGGCGCCGCCGACATCAGCTCCCATTTCTCTCGGGTGGGATTCAGGCGGCGGAGGCCTCTGGACCAAGTGCCTGCACCGGACATCACGGGTGTTGTGTGTCACTGGTGGGTGCGGGATGAATGAGCCCCTGTGTGATCAGTGCCGCGGGCTGCTTGATATACAGTGACATCTGTGCGTGTAAGAAAATACATATATATGTGTGTGCAGCGGTCAGTAACTACATGAACCCGTATACAAACGGTCTTGCGGGGTGTTCCCGGTATACGGAGGGTCTTGTGGGGTGTTCCCGGTATACGGAGGGTCTTGTGGAGTGTCCCCTGTATACGGAGGGTCTTGTGGGGTGTCCCCGGTATACGGAGGGTCTTGTGGGGTGTCCCCGGTATACGGAGAGTCTTGTGGAGGGTCCCCATTATACGGAGGGTCTTGTGGGGTGTTCCCGGTATACGGAGGGTCTTGTGGGGTGTTCCCTGTATACGGAGGGTCTTGTGGGGTGTTCCCTGTATACGGAGGGTCTTGTGGGGTGTTCCCTGTATACGGAGGGTCTTGTGGGGTGTTCCCTGTATACGGAGGGTCTTGTGGGGTGTTCCCGGTATACGGAGGGTCTTGTGGGGTGTTCCTGGTATACGGAGGGTCTTGTGGAGTGTTCCCTGTATACGGAGGGTCTTGTGGGGTGTTCCCGGTATACGGAGGGTCTTGTGGGGTGTCCCCGGTATACGGAGCGTCTTGTGGGGTGTCCCCGGTATACGGAGAGTCTTGTGGGGTGTCCCCTGTATGCGGAGGGTCTTGTGGAGTGTTCCCTGTATACGGAGGGTCTTGTGGGGTGTTCCCGGTATACGGAGGGTCTTGTGGGGTGTTCCCTGTATACGGAGGGTCTTGTGGGGTGTTCCCTGTATACGGAGGGTCTTGTGGGGTGTCCCCTGTATACGGAGGGTCTTGTGGGGTGTTCCCTGTATACGGAGGGTCTTGTGGGGTGTCCCCTGTATGCGGAGGGTCTTGTGGGGTGTTCCCTGTATACGGAGGGTCTTGTGGGGTGTCCCCGGTATACGGAGAGTCTTGTGGGGTGTCCCCTGTATGCGGAGGGTCTTGTGGAGTGTTCCCTGTATACGGAGGGTCTTGTGGAGTGTTCCCTGTATACGGAGGGTCTTGTGGGGTGTTCCCTGTATACGGAGGGTCTTGTGGGGTGTTCCCTGTATACGGAGGGTCTTGTGGGGTGTTCCCTGTATACGGAGGGTCTTGTGGGGTGTCCCCGGTATACGGAGGGTCTTGTGGGGTGTCCCCGGTATGCGGAGAGTCTTGTGGGGTGTCCCCTGTATGCGGAGGGTCTTGTGGGATGTTCTCTGTATACGGAGGGTCTTGTGGGGTGTCCCCGGTATACGGAGAGTCTTGTGGGGTGTCCCCTGTATGCGGAGGGTCTTGTGGGGTGTCCCCTGTATGCGGAGGGTCTTGTGGGGTGTTCCCTGTATACAGAGGGTCTTGTGTGGTGTCCCCGGTATACGGAGAGTCTTGTGGGGTGTCCCCTGTATGCGGAGGGTCTTGTGGAGTGTTCCCTGTATACGGAGGGTCTTGTGGAGTGTTCCCTGTATACGGAGAGTCTTGTGGGATGTTCTCTGTATACGGAGAGTCTTGTGGGGTGTTCCCGGTATACGGAGAGTCTTGTGGGATGTTCTCTGTATACGGAGAGTCTTGTGGGGTGTTCCCGGTATACGGAGAGTCTTGTGGGATGTTCTCTGTATACGGAGAGTCTTGTGGGGTGTTCCCGGTATACGGAGCGTCTTGTGGGGTGTCCCCGGTATACGGAGGGTCTTGTGGGGTGTTCCCGGTATACGGAGCGTCTTGTGGGGTGTCCCCGGTATACGGAGGGTCTTGTGGGGTGTCCCCGGTATACGGAGCGTCTTGTGGGGTATCCCCGGTATACGGAGCGTCTTGTGGGGTGTCCCCGGTATACGGAGAGTCTTGTGGGGTGTCCCCTGTATGCGGAGGGTCTTGTGGAGTGTTCCCTGTATACGGAGGGTCTTGTGGGGTGTTCCCGGTATACGGAGGGTCTTGTGGGGTGTTCCCTGTATACGGAGGGTCTTGTGGGGTGTTCCCTGTATACGGAGGGTCTTGTGGGGTGTTCCCTGTATACGGAGGGTCTTGTGGGGTGTCCCCGGTATACGGAGAGTCTTGTGGGATGTTCTCTGTATACGGAGAGTCTTGTGGGGTGTTCCCGGTATACGGAGCGTCTTGTGGGGTGTCCCCGGTATACGGAGGGTCTTGTGGGGTGTCCCCGGTATACGGAGCGTCTTGTGGGGTGTCCCCGGTATACGGAGCGTCTTGTGGGGTGTCCCCGGTATACGGAGCGTCTTGTGGGGTGTTCCCTGTATACGAAGGGTCTTGTGGGGTGTTCCCTGTATACGGAGGGTCTTGTGGGGTGTTCCCTGTATACGGAGGGTCTTGTGGGGTGTTCCCTGTATACGGAGGGTCTTGTGGGGTGTTCCCTGTATACGGAGGGTCTTGTGGGGTGTCCCCGGTATACGGAGAGTCTTGTGGGGTGTCCCCGGTATACGGAGCGTCTTGTGGGGTGTCCCCGGTATACGGAGGGTCTTGTGGGGTGTCCCCGGTATACGGAGGGTCTTGTGGGGTGTCCCCGGTATATGGAGGGTCTTGTGGGGTGTCCCCGGTATATGGAGGGTCTTGTGGGGCCCTCATTATCATAACCAGTAAAGTTGGAAATCTTTGTCCGATCTTTGGTTTCTTTGTCGCTCCATTGGGAGACCCAGACAATCGGGTGTATAGCTTCTGCCTCCGGAGGCCACACAAAGCATTACACTTAAAAGTGTAAACCCCTCCCATCTGCCTATACACCCCCCCGTGCATCACGGGCTCCTCAGTTTTATTGCTTTGTGGAAGGAGGCACACATGCACGCATAGCTCCACAATTTAGTCAGCAGCAGCTGCTGACTATATCGGATGGAAGAAAAGAGGGCCCATAACAGGGCCCCCGGCATGCTCCCTTCTCACCCCACTCTGGTCGGCGGTGCTGTTAAGGTTGAGGTGCCCATTGCGGGTACATAGGCAGGAGCCACATGCTGTTTTCCTTCCCCATCCCTTAGGGGCTCTGGGTGAAGTGGGATCCTAACCGGTCACCAGGCACTGGGACCGGGCCCCCTCCGCAGCCCCTGGGGGAATCTGCTGGACAGGAGACCGGGTATCGTCAGGGACAGGCCCTGCTCCTATGAGGTACTCTGTGTCCCCTTGGGGACGGCGCATAGAGCGCCTGTGTAATGGACACTGCAGCACTGCTGGGTGTGTTTGTGCGCCGGGACTACCGCGCTGACCGCGCTTGTTTGCCGGCCGCGCTTATAACTTTAGTCCCCGGCTTTTGCGGCCTAGTACCGCATTCTCCCGCCCACGGGCCTGCCAGTCAGGGGTAAGGGCGGGACGCTGCACTAAACGTCAGCGCTGAGGGCTGGAGCATACTTTGTATCCTCCTCCCCCCTCACTGAACACCATGGGGCACCAGATTCCCGCACTTTCTGAGGCACGCCCACGGCTCCCTCCTCCTCCTCTCAGAACACTGGCAGCCATTCCTATCAGCACGTCTGACGCTGGAGAACTTCAAAGCCGAGCTCCACAGCTCTGGGAGGCCCAGGCAGGGAATTTGGTGGTCACACAACCGCTGAGGGCGGTCGGTAAGCCGCACCTGTTACTAGGTGCTGGCCCCCCTGGGTGCCGAAGTGTATATTTATATGCTTATATTGTATACATTTACTCTGTACGGCCGCACTATTAGCTTTTGGCTATATACCCTCACTGATTGCTGTAAGAGGAGACAACAGCATGTCGTCCGCAAAAAGCAAGGGTGCCAAAGCACAGGCCTATTTTGCAACCTGTACCTCATGTGCGGCTATGCTACCTGCAGGTTCCACCTACCCTCATTGTGTGCAATGCTCGGCCCCTGTGACACTCACTCAGCCGGAGTCTCAGCCACTGGTGGGACCCCTGGCCCAGGTGGAACCACCGGCCCCCACTGTCCAGGTGACAGGGACAGAGTTTGCAGTATTCGCTGACAAACTTTCTGAGTCTATGGATAGATGGTCTGCTAAGATACTAGAAGCTTTGCAGTCCAGACCGGTAACACAGGCCCCGGGCACTGTTGATTCATTGCCCCCAGGCCCCCCCTCGGTCGGAGCAGCAAAGTGCTCCTGGGTCGACTCATAGGTCCCACGGGGAGGACTCCGACACGGACCGCAGTCCCAGACCGGCTAAGCGGGCTCGCTGGGAGCTTCCCTCGACTTCATCACACTGTTCAGGGTCTCGGCATGAGGACTCTCTGGAGGATGAAGCGGAGGTGGCAGATCAGGACTCTGATCCTGACACCGCTCTCAACCTTGATACACCTGAAGGGGACGCCATAGTAAACGACCTTATAGCGTCCATCAATCAGGTGTTAGATCTTTCTCCTCCAGCCCTTCCGAGTGAGGAGTCGGCTTCTCAGCAGGAGAAATTTCATTTTAGGTTTCCCAAACGTACACGGAGTGCGTTTCTTGATCACTCCGACTTCAAAGATGCAGTCCAGAAACACCGAGCTTTTCCGGATAAGCGCTTTACTAAGCGCCTTAATGACACACGTTATCCCTTCCCCCCTGACGTAGTCAAGGGTTGCGCTCAGTGTCCCAAGGTGGATCCTCCAGTCTCTAGACTGGCGGCTAGATCCATAGTTGCAGTGGCAGATGGTGCATCACTCAAGGATGCCACTGACAGACAGATAGAGCTCCTGATGAAATCCATCTATGAGGCTATGGGCGCGTCCTTTGCTCCGGCATTTGCAGCCGTATGGGCACTCCAAGCTATCTCAGCTTGTCAGTCTGAGATTAATGCAGTCACACGGGCCGCTACTCCGCAGGTTGTGTCCTTAACCTCTCAGGCGTCGGCGTTTGCGTCCTACGCCATGAATGCTGTCCTGGACTCTGTGAGCCGTACGGCGGTAGCATCCGCCAATTCAGTGGCAGTCCGCAAGGCCATGTGGTTACGTGAATGGAAGGCAGACTCTGCCTCCAAAAAGTTTTTAACCGGTTTGCCATTTTCTGGCGACCGCCTGTTTGGCGAGCAATTGGATGAAATCATTAAACAATCCAAGGGTAAGGACTCTTCCTTACCCCAGTCCAAACCTAACAGACCTCAACAACGGAAGGTACAATCGAGGTTTCGGTCCTTTCGGCCCTCAGGCAGGTCTCAATTCTCCTCGTCCAACAGGCCTCAAAAGGGTCAGAGGAACTCTGATTCATGGCGGTCTAAGTCACGTCCTAAAAAGACCACCAGAGGAACCGCTCCCAAAGCGGCCTCCTCATGACTTGCGGACTCCCCAAACCGCATCCTCGGTCAGTGGCAGGCTCTCCCGCTTTTGCGACGCCTGGTTCCCACATGTCCAAGACTGATGGGTGAGAGACATTCTGTCTCACGGTTACAGGATAGAGTTCAGTTCTCGTCCTCCGATTCGTTTCTTCAGAACATCTCCGCCCCCCGAGCGAGCCGATGCTCTTCTTCAGGCGGTGAACACTCTGAAGGCAGAAGGAGTGGTTATCCCTGTTCCCCTTCAGCAATGGGGTCACGGTTTTTACTCCAACTTGTTTGTGGTACCAAAAAAGGACGGATCTTTCCGTCCTGTTCTGGACCTCAAACTGCTCAACAGACACGTGAAAACCAGGCGGTTCCGGATGGAATCTCTCCGCTCCGTCATCGCCTCGATGTCCCAAGGAGACTTCCTAGCCTCAATCGACATCAGGGATGCTTATCTCCACGTGCCGATTGCACCAGAGCATCAGCGCTTCCTGCGTTTCGCCATCGGGGACGAACACCTTCAGTTCGTGGCACTGCCTTTCGGCCTGGCAACAGCCCCACGGGTCTTCACCAAGGTCATGGCAACAGTGGTAGCAGTCCTACACTCTCAGGGACACTCAGTGATCCCTTACTTGGACGATCTTCTTGTCAAGGCCCCCTCTCGGGTGGCATGCCAACACAGCCTGAACATTGCTCTGGAGACTCTCCAGAGGTTCGGGTGGATCATCAATTTCCCAAAGTCAAAACTGACACCGACCCAATCGTTGACATATCTCGGGATGGAGTTTCATACTCTCCCAGCGATAGTGAAACTTCCGCTGGACAAACAGCGTTCACTACGGACAGGGGTGCAATCTCTCCTTCGAGTCCAGTCGCACCCCTTGAGACGCCTCATGCACTTCCTAGGGAAGATGGTGGCAGCAATGGAGGCAGTTCCATTTGCGCAGTTTCATCTGCGTCCACTTCAATGGGAAATTCTCCGCAAATGGGACAGGAAATCGACGTCCCTCGACAGGAACGTCTCCCTTTCTCGGGTAGCCAAGGCCTCCCTCCAGTGGTGGCTTCTTCCCACTTCCTTGTCGAAGGGGAAATCGTTTCTGCCCCCATCCTGGGCTGTGGTCACGACGGACGCGAGTCTGTCAGGGTGGGGAGCGGTCTTCCTCCACCACAGGGCTCAGGGAACCTGGACTCCGTCAGAGTCCTCCCTTCAGATCAATGTTCTGGAGATAAGGGCAGTGTATCTAGCCCTAAAGGCGTTCCATCCGTGGCTGGAAGGCAGGCAGATCCGAATTCAGTCGGACAACGCCACGGCGGTGGCATACATCAACCACCAAGGCAGCACACGCAGTCGCCAAGCCTTCCAGGAAGTTCGGCGGATTCTGCTGTGGGTGGAAGCCACAGCCTCCACCATATCCGCAGTTCACATCCCGGGCGTAGAAAACTGGGAAGCAGACTTTCTCAGTCGCCAGGGCATGGACGCAGGGGAATGGTCTCTTCACCCGGACGTGTTTCAAGAGATCTTTTGCCGCTGGGGGAAGCCGGACGTCGACCTAATGGCGTCCCGGCACAACAACAAGGTCTCGGCATTCATGGCACGGTCTCAAGATCACAGAGCTCTGGCGGCAGATGCATTAGTTCAGGATTGGTCGCAGTTTCGACTGCCCTATGTTTTTCCTCCTCTGGCACTGCTGCCCAGAGTGTTACGCAAGATCAGGTCCGACTGCCGCCGCGCCATCCTCATCGCCCCAGACTGGCCGAGGAGGTCGTGGTACCCGGATCTGTGGCATCTCACGGTGGGTCAACCGTGGGCACTACCAGACCGACCAGACTTGCTGTCTCAAGGGCCATTTTTCCACCTGAATTATGCGGCCCTCAACCTGACTGTGTGGCTATTGAGTCCTGGATCCTAGCGTCTTCAGGGTTATCTCAAGAGGTCATTGCCACGATGAGACAGGCCAGGAAACCAATGTCAGCCAAGATCTACCACAGGACGTGGAGGATCTTCTTATCCTGGTGCTCTGATCAGGGTTTTATTCCCTGGCCATTTGCCTTGCCCACTTTTCTGTCCTTCCTTCAATCCGGAATGGAAAAGGGGTTGTCTCTCGGCTCTCTTAAGGGACAAGTCTCGGCGCTCTCTGTGTTTTTTCAAAAGCGTCTAGCCAGGCTCCCGCAGGTACGCACGTTCCTGCAGGGGGTTTGCCACATAGTCCCCCCTTACAAGCGCCCGCTAGAACCCTGGGATCTGAACAGGGTTCTAACGGCTCTTCAGAAACCACCTTTCGAGCCAATGAGGGATATTTCTCTCTCACGCCTTTCGCAGAAAGTGGTCTTCCTAGTGGCAGTCACATCACTTCGCAGAGTGTCTGAGCTAGCTGCACTGTCATGCAAAGCCCCCTTCCTGGTGTTTCACCAGGACAAGGTGGTTCTGTGTCCTGTTCCGGAATTTCTCCCTAAGGTGGTATCCCCTTTTCATCTCAATCAGGATATCTCCTTACCTTCTTTTTGCCCTCATCCAGTTCACCAATGTGAAAAGGATTTGCACTTGTTAGATCTTGTGAGAGCACTCCGGCTCTACATTTCTCGTACGGCGCCCCTGCGCCGCTCGGATGCGCTCTTTGTCCTTGTCGCTGGCCAGCGTAAAGGGTCGCAGGCTTCCAAGTCAATCTTGGCTCGGTGGATCAAGGAACCAATTCTTGAAGCCTACCGTTCTTCTGGGCTTCCGGTTCCTTCAGGACTGAAAGCCCATTCTACCAGAGCCGTGGGTGCGTCCTGGGCATTGCGGCACCGGGCTACGGCTCAGCAGGTGTGTCAGGCGGCTACCTGGTCTAGTCTGCACACTTTCACGAAACACTATCAGGTGCATACCTACGCTTCGGCAGATGCCAGCCTAGGTAGGCGAGTCCTTCAGGCGGCGGTTGCCCACCTGTAGGAAGGGGCCGTGTTACGGCTCTATTACCGAGGTATTCTTTTACCCACCCAGGGACTGCTTTTGGACGTCCCAATTGTCTGGGTCTCCCAATGGAGCGACAAAGAAGAAGGGAATTTTGTTTAATTACCGTAAATTCCTTTTCTTCTAGCTCCAATTGGGAGACCCAGCACCCGCCCCTGTTCCCTTCGGGCTGTTGTTTTTTTGTGTACACATGTTGTTCATGTTGAATTGTTCTTTGGTTCATGGTTTCAGTTCTCCGATCATCCTTCGGATTGAATTTACCTTAGACCATTTATAAGTTTCCTCCTTCCTGCTTTTGCACCAAAACTGAGGAGCCCGTGATGCACGGGAGGGTGTATAGGCAGAGGGGAGGGGTTACACAAGTGTAATACTTTGTGTGGCCTCCGGAGGCAGAAGCTATACACCCAATTGTCTGGGTCTCCCAATAGGAGCTAGAAGAAAAGGAATTTACAGTAAGTAAACAAAATTCCCTTCTTCCTCCTCATCATCATTATCTGTTTTGCAGGTATCATTCAGAGAAATATGATAAAAGTGCCGACATAATGACAACCGTGCGACAGCGGAAGAGAGTGAATGCGTCCGAACAACCTCCCAACAGCAGCCAAACTGACAAGAGCGCAAAGCCAGATGTGAGGGGGAGAGCCAGTAAGTAATAATGATATCTCAACACTGGACACGAAGCTACACACACACAAAGTGCAGTCACTGTGTACATACATTACTGATCCTTAGTTACCTCCTGTATTATACTCCAGAGCTGCACTCGCTATTCTGCTGGTGCAGTCACTGTGTACATACATTACATTACTGATCCTGAGTTACCTCCTGTATTATACTCCAGAGCTGCACTCACTATTCTGCTGGGGCAGTCACTGTGTACATACATTACTGATCCCGAGTTACCTCCTGTATTATACTCCAGAGCTGCACTCGCTATTCTGCTGGGGCAGTCACTGTGTACATACATTACATTACTGATCCTGAGTTACCTCCTGTATTATACTCCAGAGCTGCACTCACTATTCTGCTGGTGCAGTCACTGTGTACATACATTACATTACTGATCCTGAGTTACCTCCTGTATTATACTCCAGAGCTGCACTCACTATTCTGCTGGTGCAGTCACTGTGGAGATACATTACTTATTCTGCACTCACTGGTGTATTTTGGTGACTGATGTAGTAATGTTCCCTTTTCTGTCTTCTCGCTCCTCAGGCCGCTCGGTGTGGGGTGTGCTGTGTTACTGTATCGGGGTGACCTTTGCTCTGTGTCTCGGCCTCGCCGCCTCGTATTATGTCGCCACCCTCCATGAGAACGACTTGTGGTTCTCCAGTATTAAGGTACTGTGCGCCGCTCTGTACTGTCTGGTCTGCTCTGTTATCCCTGCACAGGATTGGAGGCTGTGGCCGATGTTGGTGACGTCCTCGCTGCACATTTTGTTACAGGATTTTCTGTGGCTGATAAGGTTTATTCTTCTGATTCTCGAGCTATCAAAACAATTGGGGCAATAGCAAAACGTTTCCCACCCAACTCTGCAGCAGCGTCGGGGCTTTCTCGCGCACCCCTTCATGTGTCGGTGACGCCGCAGCGGATTGTAGCTTGTGTCTGCAAATCCACTTATTGAACAGTGAACACGTGTGTGCGGAGTACACAAAAAAAAGAATCCAGAACTGATATATTTCATTTATTGTATTCTCCACCCCCAAAAAAATCAATCAAAACTGATCGCAATGCTCAATGTACCCCATAATTCTACCCATGAATCCATCGGCTCCAGGTTTAAAAAATAAATTCTTAAACGGCTCCAAAAACACTTGTTTCAGGTAAAAAAGCACCGGAAACAATTTATTTATAGAAATAAAGAATTAGTTATTATTATTTATTTATTTATTTATTTTTATTATTATTTATTATTAGTTGTTATAATTATTTATTTTACAAATGTCATAATTTTTTTCACTAATAAAGTAAAATACAGTGTCAAATTCTTAAACGGCTCCAAAAACACTTGTTTCAGTTAAAAAAGCAACAGAAACAATTTATTTATAGAAATAAAGATTTATTTATTATTATTTTATTTATTATTTATTTATTTTACAAATGTCAATTTTTTTCACTAATAAAGTAAAATACAGTGTCAAATTCTTAAACCGCTCCAAAAACACTTGTTTCAGGTAAAAAAAACAACGGACACAATTTATTTATAGAAATAAAGATGTAATTATTATTAGTATTATTAGTAGTAGTATTATTTATTATTTATTTTACAAATGTCATAATTTTTCTCACTATTAAAATAAGTGTCAATTTCTTAAACTGCTCCAAAAACACTTGTTTCAGTTAAAAAAAGCAACAAACAATTTTATAGAAATAAAGATTTATTATTTTATTATTTATTATTAAAATGTATTATTTATTTTACAAATGTCCATTTTTTTTCACTATTAAAGTAAAATACAGTGTTAAATTCTTAAACCGCTCCAAAAACACTTGTTTCAGGTAAAAAAGCAACGGAAACAATTTATAGAAATAGATGTAATTATTATTAGTAGTAGTATTTATTAGTAGTAGTATTATTATTTATTATTATTATTTAATATGATTATTATTTTATTTTACAAATGTCAAAATTTTTCTCACTAAAAATAAAATATATTAAATATATAAAAATATATAAAATACAGTGTCAACTTCTTAAACGGCTCCAAAAACACTTGTTTCAGGTAAAAAAAAGCAACAGAAACAATTTATTTATAGAAATAAAGATGTATTATTATTATTTATTTTACAAATGTCATAATTTCTTTCACTATTAAAATAAAATAAAGTGTCAGCGCTGCCCTCTGGTGGACACTTCTGACATTTTTTTTTTGAGTAAAAATTAAAATTCCAGCAAATATCCCAATTCTGCTGTCCGTCGTCATCTGAGGTTTTATTATCCCCCAGAATCAATGTTTAGAAAAATAATAATAAATGTCACCGGTCAGATAGTGCAAGTGCGGAGATCGGGGGGCCACACATCCATATGGTGATCCGTACATCCCACCCCAAGCTGTACGGCACAGCCCTGGCTGTCTGGGGGTAAGTCGTTCGCTCGGGATAACCTTGCGTCGTTTCTGTCTGTCTTTAGGAAGTGGAGAGAGAAATCTCCTTCAGGACGGAGTGCGGCCTGTATTATTCCTACTACAAGCAGATCCTTCACGCCCCGTCCATCACACAAGGTACAGTCATTCTGCCACCGCCGACGGCTGAACCTCCGGAGCCGAGCGCGGCACAGACCTGAGATGTGTTCCCGTTGTGCTGTCACTAAGGGGAGGCGTTGCCCAGTTATTTCACATGGCATTACTTCCATACGGAAGTCCCGGAGAGACTGGAAATAATTAATTAATTAGTCATTAGGTGCGCACTTAGTCAGTGGGACCGGAGTCGGAGCATTGTGCAGCCGGCAGATGCTACAAGACGCAGGTGTCCATAGGTCAAGAAAACACGCCACACGTCCCGGATCGAGGACCCTCCGCGTCCTGCGTTGCGCCGTGTCGATTATTCAGATCAGTCACATTTACAATTATTAACTCAAATATTTCGTAAGCAACGTATTGTAGAAAGCGAAATGTAAACATTCACTGACGATAGAGCGTGATATTAAAGAGGATGCCCAACACCTCTTGTGTGAAAACAAGGGGTTCAGACCGATCATTGGAGGACACGAGGGGTTAAGATAGATCATTGGAGGACACGAGGGGTTCACACTGATCATTGGAGGACACGAGGGGTTCACACTGATCATTGGAGGACCCGAGGGGTTCACACTGATCATTGGAGGACACGAGGGGTTCACACTGATCATTGGAGGACACGAGGGGTTCAAACTGATCATTGGAGGACCCGAGGGGTTCACACTGATCATTGGAGGACACGAGGGGTTCACACTGATCATTGGAGGACACGAGGGGTTCACACTGATCATTGGAGGACACGAGGGGTTCAAACTGATCATTGGAGGACACGAGGGGTTCAAACTGATCATTGGAGGACACGAGGGGTTCACACTGATCATTGGAGGACACGAGGGGTTCAGACCGATCATTGGAGGACACGAGGGGTTAAGATAGATCATTGGAGGACACGAGGGGTTCACACTGATCATTGGAGGACACGAGGGGTTCACACTGATCATTGGAGGACCCGAGGGGTTCACACTGATCATTGGAGGACACGAGGGGTTCACACTGATCATTGGAGGACACGAGGGGTTCAAACTGATCATTGGAGGACCCGAGGGGTTCACACTGATCATTGGAGGACACGAGGGGTTCACACTGATCATTGGAGGACACGAGGGGTTCACACTGATCATTGGAGGACACGAGGGGTTCAAACTGATCATTGGAGGACACGAGGGGTTCAAACTGATCATTGGAGGACACGAGGGGTTCACACTGATCATTGGAGGACATGAGGGGTTCACACTGATCATTGGAGGACCCGAGGGGTTCACACTGATCATTGGAGGACCCGAGGGGTTCACACTGATCATTGGAGGACCCGAGGGGTTCACACTGATCATTGGAGGACACGAGGGGTTCACACTGATCATTGGAGGACACGAGGGGTTCAAACTGATCATTGGAGGACCCGAGGGGTTCACACTGATCACTGGAGGACACGAGGGGTTCACACTGATCACTGGAGGGCACGAGGGGTTCACACTGATCATTGGAGGACCCGAGGGGTTCACACTGATCATTGGAGGACACGAGGGGTTCACACTGATCATTGGAGGACACGAGGGGTTCACACTGATCATTGGAGGACACGAGGGGTTCACACTGATCATTGGAGGACACGAGGGGTTCACACTGATCATTGGAGGACATGAGGGGTTCACACTGATCATTGGAGGACCCGAGGGGTTCACACTGATCATTGGAGGACCCGAGGGGTTCACACTGATCATTGGAGGACCCGAGGGGTTCACACTGATCATTGGAGGACCCGAGGGGTTCACACTGATCATTGGAGGACCCGAGGGGTTCACACTGATCATTGGAGGACCCGAGGGGTTCACACTGATCATTGGAGGACCCGAGGGGTTCACACTGATCATTGGAGGACCCGAGGGGTTCACACTGATCATTGGAGGACACGAGGGGTTCACACTGATCATTGGAGGACACGAGGGGTTCACATTGATCACTGGAGGACACGAGGGGTTCACACTGATCAATGGAGGGCACGAGGGGTTCACACTGATCACTGGAGGACACGAGGGGTTCACACTGATCACTGGAGGGCACGAGGGGTTCACACTGATCATTGGAGGACACGAGGGGTTCACACTGATCATTGGAGGACACGAGGGGTTCACACTGATCATTGGAGGACACGAGGGGTTCACATTGATCATTGGAGGACACGAGGGGTTCACATTGATCACTGGAGGACACGAGGGGTTCACATTGATCACTGGAGGACACGAGGGGTTCACACTGATCACTGGAGGACACGAGGGGTTCACACTGATCACTGGAGGACACGAGGGGCTCACATTGATCACTGGAGGGCACGAGGGGTTCACACTGATCACTGGAGGGCACGAGGGGTTCACACTGATCATTGGAGGACACGAGGGGTTCACACTGATCATTGGAGGACACGAGGGGTTCACACTGATCATTGGAGGACACGAGGGGTTCAGAACATATTTTTAATAAGAGGTAAATGACAAAGTTCTTTGTTTGTACAGACACTTTGCAGTGTTCCCCATGTAGGGTAGAGAGCCTGTTATGTTGATGTCTTTGCCTGTATTCTGTGCCGGTAGCGCCCTTGTGCTGAGCTTGGTTTGCTTGGTCTGCAGGGATCACTGACCTCATCTATGACAATAACACAGAGTCCAAGAGAACAATCAATCTTCTGGAAAGAATGAACATCTATCAGGAGGTCGTCCTCGCCGTCACCTACCGGGCCTTTAACCTCTGGGTAAGTGGTAATCGTCTATGTAAGTAGAGGCAGTGCTTCCCCCTGAGCTCCAGTCACTCTGCCCCCGTATACCCCCGTATACAGACTACAGATCACAGTATTTAAAAAAGGTTAGAAATGGCGCCCCCTTCTTATAAAGTGATGGTATATTGTTCTCTCTTTATAACTGACTAGCTGTACTACTCGGCTTCACCCGGATTAATAACTGCTGTTAACAAAATAGAATGTATTAACATTCCTGGGATAGAATGAATAAATAGAATGTATTAACGCCCGGGATAGTAACTTTTTCTCTCCCATTCTCTGTCTGTCTCCCCCTCTGTATATATCTCTCTGACTCCCTATCTATCTTTGTCTGTCTCTTTCCCTGTCTGTCTCTGACTGTCTCGGGCTCTTTCTCCGTCTGTCTCAATCTCTTTCCCTGTCTGTCTATCTATCTCTTTCCCTGTCTGTCTATCTCTGTCTCTTTCCTTGTCTATCTCTGTCTCTTTCCCGGTCTGTCTCTTTCCCGGTCTGTCTCTTTCCCGGTCTGTCTCTTTCCCGGTCTGTCTCTTTCCCGGTCTGTCTCTTTCCCGGTCTGTCTCTTTCCCGGTCTGCATTGTGACACGCCAAAATTCCATATAAGGGCGTGGCTGCGCATTCTTCTGAAGTTCTGGCTGCACTGTGGCTCCCAGCTCCATTTGCTTTAATGGAGGCAGGTTTTTTGGTGAATAACTATAAAGAGCGGGGTTATAATTCCCCCTCAAAACATAGCCTATGACGCTCTCGGGATCCAGAAGTGTGAGTGTGCAAAATTTTGTGGCTGTAGCTGCGACGGTGCAGATGCCAATCCCGGACACACACACACACACACACACACACACACACACACACACACACACACACACACACACACACACACACACACACACACACACACACACACACACACCCCTTTATATATTAGATGGGGGTCGGATCTCCGTGCAGGACCCAGACTTTTCGTCCAGGCTCAGACGTTGCGATCATTTCACATATCCTTGATATCGAGCGCTGTGGCTTCTTCATACTGACTCGGTGATGTTCTGTCTCCGCAGCGTTACCTGGAGCCGGTGTACTTCTACATCTACACGCTGTTCGGCCTGCAGGCGGTGTACGTGGCGGCTCTGTATGTTAACAGCTGGCTGCTCAGCGGCACGTGGCTTTCTGGATCACTGGCCGCCTTATGGTACATTGTGAACAGGTAAAGTCACTCCTTACAATGCCGAACAGATATTACGGCACGACGCTGTCATCAGTTCTTTGCAAAACTTTCCAACTTTCTGAAAGTTTTGGTAAAACTTTTCAGACTTCTGTTTACTATGAGCGGAAAATATAAAGGTTCAGATTATGTCCTAATGGCAATAAATGGACGGATGAGCCTTTCAGTCCTGTAGGAAAGCTGGATGACAGCTGAAATCTCCTTATCCAGCCCATGTGGACTCGTGCTAATAGGAATATGCTATGAATAGGGATGATCGAATAGCTCAAATATTCGGCTTCGCGAATATTCAACGAATAACTTGCCGCTATGCTAATATTCGATGCGCAATGTAAGTCTATGGGAAGCCCGAATAGTTGTTATTCGGGTTTCCCATAGACTTACATTGCGCATCGAATATTCGCAAATAGTCAAATAGCGGCGACCTATTCGGACAATATTTGCGAAACCGAATATTTGAGGTATTCAATCATCCCTAGCGATTAATAATCTTGCCTCATGTTTGTCCTGTGCAGACAGCTTTTGTGTGTGTGTATAATACATACATACATATATATACATATATATATATATATATATATATATATATATATATATATATATATATATATATATATATATATATATATATATATATATATATATATATATATATATATATATGTATGTGTATGTATGTATGTATATGTGTATGTATGTATGTATGTATATGTGTATATGTATGTATGTATATATGTATGTATATATGTGTATGTATATGTATGTATATATATATATCTATCTATCTATATCTATATCTATATATATATATATATATATATATATATATATATATATATATATATATATATATATATATATATATATATATATATATCTCTATATCTCAGTACAGACCAAAAGTTTGGACACCTCATTCAAAGAGTTTTCTTTATTTTCATGACTCTGAAAATTGTAGATTCACATTGAAGGCATCAAAACTATGAATTAAAACATGTGGAATGAAAGACTTCACAAAAAAGTGTGAAAGAACTGATAATCTGTCTTATATTCTAGGTTCTTCACAGTAGCCACCTTTTGCTTTGATTACTGCATTGCACACTCTTGGCATTCTCTTGATGAGCTTCAAGAGGTGGAAAACCATTTCCGGTGACTAACAGTCTTGAAGGAGTTCCCAGAGATGCTTAGCACTTGTTGGCCCTTTTGCCTTCACTCTGCGGTCCAGCTCACCCCAAACCATCTCGATTGGGTTCAGGTCTGGTGACTGTGGAGGCCAGGTCATCTGGCGTAGCACCCATCACTCTCCTTCTTAGTCAAATAGCCCTTACACAACCTGGAGGTGTGTTTGGGGTCATTGTCCTGTTGAAAAATAAATGATGGTCCAACTAAACGCACACCGGATGGAATAGCACGCCGCTGCAAGATGCTGTGGTAGCCATGCTGGTTCTGTATGCCTTCAATTTTGAATAAATCCCCAACAGTGTCACCAGCAAAGCACCCCCACACCATCACACCTCCTCCTCCATGCTTCACGGTGGGAACCAGGCATGTAGAGTCCATCCGTTCACCTTTTCTACAAAGACACGGTGGTTGGATCCAAAGATCTCAAATTTGGACTCATCAGACCAAAGCACAGATTTCCACTGGTCTAATGTCCATTCCTTGTGTTCTTTAGCCCAAACAAGTCTCTTCTGCTTGTTGCCTGTCCTTAGCAGTGGATTCCTAGCAGCTATTTTACCATGAAGGCTGCTGCACAAAGTCTCCTCTTAACAGTTGTTCTAGAGATGTGTCTGCTGCTAGAAGTCTGTGTGGCATTGACCTGGTCTCTAATCTGAGCTGCTGTTAACCTGCGATTTCTGAGGCTGGTGACTCGGATAAACTTATCCTCCGCAGTAGAGGTGACTCTTGGTCTTCCTTTCCTGGGGCGGTCCTCATGTGAGCCAGTTTCTTTGTAACGTTTGATGGTTTTTGCCACTGCACTTGGGGACACTTTCAAAGTTTTCTCAATTTTTCTGACTGACCTTCATTTCTTAAAGTAATGATGGCCACTCGTTTTTCTTTACTTAGCTGCTTTTTCTTTATCGTTCCTATGGGAGACCCAGACCATGGGGTGTATAGCTTCTACCTCCGGAGGACACACAAAGTACTACACTCAAAAGTGTAGCTCCTCCCTCTGAGCCTATACACCCCCTGGAGATCCAGATCTAGCCAGTTTATCGCTTTGTGTTCAGGAGGTCACATCCACACATGCATTCTCATCGGATTTTTTCATTTTTTGGAAAGAGTTTGAAGAAAAGCGGGTCCAAACCTGGACCCCCGGCATGTCCCTTCTCACCCCACTGTGTCGGCAGTGCTGTTAAGGTTGATTCCCAGGCTGGAGCCTTACATGCCGTGCTCCTTCACCATCCCTCCGGGGATCTGGCTTGAAGTGGGAGCCAGCACGGTTCTCCATGCTTGGCATGAGACCGGTCTCCATCCGCAGCCCTTCAGGCCCCTTCAGCCCTTCCAGCCCTGCTGGACCGGAGCACTCATCCCCAGGGACTGGCTACCCTGCGTCTCAGCAAGCTAAGTACCTGAGACGTTTATATATGGGGGTCCCTTGTACTTTATTGTGGTGGGAGAGTGTGCTGAGTGATTTTTATGACATTTCCGGCGGGTCCTCTGGCTGTCGCCTGAGAACCGCGCCGATGGTGCCTGCGCGCCGGCCGCACCGCTCAAATTTAGGCCCCGGCTTCGCCGGAGGCCTACTTTCGGTTTCACTGCCCTCGCATGTCATTCATGCAGAGGGACAGCGCGGCTCCGCCCAGCGGCCGTTCTACAAAGGGGAGAGACACTCCTCACTGAGTACATGTCTCCTCCCCTGTGAATCTCTTTGGCCCTCCAGATCCCGCTCTCAAAGTGAGTTCCGCCCCCTCTCTTCTCTCCGGTGGCCATTTTCTCAGCGTTTTTCCCCTGTGATCACCACTGGTCTGCAGCATCCCTGCTGAGGTGCTTGGGAGTCCGGGCTTCGAGATCTGGAGGGCACACAAACCGCTCCAGCGGTCTGGTAAGCCACAACCTCTGGTTGTGGACCTTCTGTATATACTCTCTGGGAGTCATTCTGGCAGAGCCCCCACTCCAGCAGCATGTCACACACGAGGAGCAAGGCTCCAAAGCTGTTTTCAGAATGCACTGCAAGTAGGCTACTACTGCCTGAACAGGGCACCAATCCCCATTGTGCTGCCTGCTCTAACCTGACGATGCCTCAGCCTGGAATCGCCCCCCCAGGGGTCTCTCAGGCTGCTCCGGCTCCTGTGGCTGAACCCCCGGCTTGGGTAGAATCCTTTTCTAGGTCTATCTCCCAGTCTTTTGCTGACTCCATGGGACATCTGTCCAGGACTCTGCTGAGCATGCATCAGCCCCCGTCGCAGGGTGCCTCTGCTGCTAGGTCTCTCTCAGGACCGGAGCTCACAGAGGATTGATCATCTGGTCCCAGGCCCCGTCCTTCTAATAAGAGACGCAGGGCTCCCTCTCCTTCGTCCCGCTGCTCGGTCTCAGAAGCTGACTCGCAGGATGAGGAGGATGCCTTTACTGGGGGCTCGGAGGCTACCTCCTTGTGCCCCATTGGTCTGTCCGACAGTGACTCGGATGTTAGTGACTTGATTGCTTCTCTTAATTCTGTGCTGGATCTCAATCCGCCAGTATCAGAGGAGCAACCCTCTCTGGCAGAAAAGCATCAGTTTATCTCGCCTAAGAGGACGAAGAGTGTGTTCTTTAACCACTCCAGTTTTCAGGCCGCTGTGACCAAGCCCAGAGCCTGTCCTGATAAACGCTTCCCAAAGCGTGGTTCTGATGACCGTTTTCCCTTTCCACCTGAGGTGGTCAAGGAGTGGGCTCATTCACCAAAGGTAGACCCCCCGGTGTCTAGACTCTCAGCCCGGACCGTTGTATCAGTGGCTGATGGCACCTCTCTTAAGGATTCCACTGACCGCCAGGTTGACCTTCTGTATATGAAGCGGCGGGGGCCTCGTTCTCCCCGACTTTTGCAGCAGTTTGGGCTCTCAAAGCCATCTCTGCTTCTCTGGAGGAGATGCATTCCCTTACTAAGGAATCTATGCCCGAAATGGTTACCTTAACTTCCCAAGCTTCGGCTTTTTCATCCTATGCCATGTCTGCCATGCTGGAGGCTTCTCACCGCACTGCGGTGGCTTCGGCTAATTCCCTCGCTATCCGCAGGACCTTGTGGCTTCGAGAGTGGAAGGCAGATTCTTCTTCTAAGAAGTACCTTGCGGGGCTCCCTTTTGCTGGGTCCCGGCTGTTCGGTGAACAGCTGGATGAAATTATTAAGGAAGCTACTGGCGGGAAGAGTACTTCCATGCCACAAACCAAAACCAGGAAACCTGTCCAGGGTAGGAATCAGTCTAGGTTTCTTTCCTTTCGTTCCTCCAACTGGTCGTCCTCTAAGCCCTCGGCCTCGTCCACTAACACTGCCAAGGACCAAAAATCCAGCTGGTGCACAAAAGCGCGTCCACAGAAGACCGCAGGTGCTGCTGCCACTAAGGCAGCCTCCTCTTGACTATCTGTCCGCGCCAGCAACGTCCTTAGTCGGTGGCAGGCTCTCCCACTTTGGCGACGTGTGGTTTCAACACGTCTCCGATCAGTGGGTGCGGGATATCATCTCCCACGGCTACAGGATAGAATTCTCTTCCAGCCCGCCAAACAGATTTTTTCTGTCAACTCCCCCCTGCTCCAAGGCCGCCGCCTTCTCTCAGGCCGTGGCATCCCTGCAGGCCAACGGAGTAATTGTACCGGTTCCCGCCCGGGAACGGTTCAGAGGTTTCTACTCAAATCTCTTCCTAGTCCCCAAAAAGGACGGGTCCTTCCGGCCCATCCTGGATCTCAAGCTTCTCAACAAGCATGTTCAGGTGCGGCATTTTCGCATGGAGTCTCTGCGGTCAGTCATTGCATCAATGACCCAAGGGGATTTCCTGGCATCCATCGACATCAGAGATGCTTATCTGCATGTGCCAATTGCAGTTTCTCACCAGCGTTGGCTACGTTTTGCAATCGGAGAGGAACATTTCCAATTCGTGGCTCTCCCTTTCGGGTTAGCCACGGCCCCTTGAGTATTCACCAAGGTCATGCCAGCAGTGGTTGCGGTTCTGCACCTACAGGGGCTGGCAGTGATTCCTTACCTGGACGACCTTCTAGTCAAGGCTTCATCCAGCGCATACTGTCAGCGGAGTGTCTCGCTCACTCTTGCCACTCTAGCCCAATTCGGGTGGATTGTCAATCTTCCCAAATCCACTCTGACTCCGACCCAGAGTCTCACGTACCTAGGGATGCAGTTCGAGACTCTGCCGGCACTTGTGAAGTTGCCCTCAGTCAAACAGCAGTCCCTCCAACTGGCGGTCCGCGCTCTGCTGAGGCCCCGCCGTTATTCCATCAGGCACCTGATGCAGGTGCTGGGTCAGATGGTGGCGTCAATGGAGGCTGTTCCCTTTGCCCAGTTCCATCTGCGTCCCCTGCAGCTGGACATTCTCCGCTGTTGGGACAAGCGGCCTTCCTCCTTGCACAGGTTAGTGGCTCTGTCGCCACAGACCAGGAGCTCTCTTCAGTGGTGGCTTCGGCCCCTCTCTGTCTCAGGGGCGCTCCTTCCTGACCCCGTCCTGGGTGATTCTCACCACGGATGCCAGTCTGTCCGGCTGGGGAGCAGTATTTCTCCACCACCGAGCGCAGGGCACTTGGAGTCCGTCCGAATCAGTCCTCTCGATCAATGTGCTGGAAACCAGAGCTGTGCTTCTAGCTCTCCTAGCCTTTCACCACCTGTTGGCGGGCAAGCACATCCGAGTCCAGTCAGACAACGCGACAGCGGTTGCCTACATCAATCACCAAGGCGGGACACGCAGCCGCCTGGCAATGTTGGAGGTACAACGCATCCTTCAATGGGCGGAGGACTCCAAGTCCACCATATCCGCAGTCCACATCCCAGGCGTGGAAAACTGGGAGGCAGATTATCTCAGCCGTCAAACCGTGGACGGCGGTGAGTGGTCCCTGCATCCGGCAGTGTTTCAGTCAATCTGCCGCAAGTCCGGACATGGACCTAATGGCATCCCGTCACAACAACAAGGTTCCGGTTTACGTGGCTCGCTCCCACGATCCTCAGGCATTCGCCACGGACGCTCTGGTTCAAGACTGGTCCCAGTTTCGTCTGTCCTACGTGTTTCCCCCTCTAGCGCTCTTGCCCAGAGTTCTGCGCAAGATCAGACTGGAGGGCCGTCGAGTCATTCTCATCGCTCCGGACTGGCCCAGGCGAGCTTGGTACCCAGACCTGCTCCTTCTGTCCGTAGAGGTGCCGTGGCATCTTCTGCACCGTCCAGACCTTCTCTCACAAGGTCCGTTTTTCCGCTAGAATTCTGCGGCTCTCAGATTGACGGCGTGGCTCTTGAGTCCTGGATCTTGACGACTTCTGGTATCCCTCCTGAAGTCATTTCCACTATGACTCGGGCCCGTAAGTCTTCCTCAGCCAAGATCTATCACAGGACTTGGAAAATTTTCCTGTCCTGGTGTCGCTCTTCCGGCCATCCTCCTTGGCCATTTTCCTTGCCGACCCTTCTGTCCTTTCTACAGTCCGGTCTGCAGCTTGGGACTGTCCCTCAACTCTCTCAAGGGACAAGTCTCAGCTCTATCAGTGCTGTTCCAGCGGCGTCTCGCTCGGCTGGCTCAGGTCCGCACCTTCATGCAGGGCGCGTCTCACATCATTCCGCCTTACCGGCGGCCCTTGGATCCCTGGGACCTTAACTTGGTCCTCACGGTTTTGCAGAAACCCCCCTTTGAGCCTCTTAGGGAGGTTTCTTTGTTTCGTCTTTCACAGAAAGTGGTCTTTCTAGTGGCCATAACTTCCCTCCAGGAGAGTCTCTGATTTGGCTGCGCTCTCTTCGGAGTCACCTTTTTTGGTTTTTCATCAAGACAAGGTGGTTCTCCGTCCAACTCCGGACTTTCTTCCTAAGGTGGTCTCTCCTTTCCACCTTAACCAGGACATTACCCTACCTTCCTTTTGTCCGGCTCCTGTTCATCGCTTTGAAAAAGTGTTGCATACTTTGGATCTGGTGCGTGCGCTCCGGATCTATATGTCTTGCACCGCTGTTCTTAGGCGGTGCACCTCTCTTTTTGTGCTAACCACAGGTCGGCGCAAGGGCCTCTCTGCTTCTAAGCCGACCTTAGCCCGTTGGATTAGGTCGACCATTTTGGACACCTACCAGTGTTCTCAGGTGCCTCCCCCGCCGGGGATCAAAGCACACTCGACCAGAGCTGTCGGTGCCTCTTGGGCTTTCAGGCACCAGGCTACGGCTCAGCAGGTCTGTCAGGCTGCCACTTGGACTAGCCTGCATACCTTTTCGAAGCACTACCAAGTGCACGCTCATGCTTCGGCAGATGCGAGCTTGGGCAGACGCATCCTTCAGGCGGCTGTCGCCCACTTGTGAAGTTAGGTTTTGCCTACTTCTTAGTTTTTCTGTTTATTTCCCACCCATGGACTGCTTTGAGACGTCCCATGGTCTGGGTCTCCCAAAGGAACGATAAAGAAAGAGAATTTTGTTTACTTACCGTAAAATCTTTTTCTTGTAGTTCCGTATTGGGAGACCCAGTCCATGGGTGTTTAGCTTCTGCCTCCGGAGGACACACAAAGTACTACACTCAAAAGTGTAGCTCCTCCCTCTGAGCTTATTCACCCCCTGGAGATCCAGATCTAGCCAGTTTAGTGCAAAAGCTGAAGGAGAATAGCCACCCACAAGTAAAAACAGAGCCAGAACCGGAACAACCGGAGACTCTGTCCACGACAACAGCCGGTGAAAACACACGGAACAGGAAAGTGCCAACAGGCAACAGGGAGGGAGCTGGGTCTCCCAATACGGAACTATAAGAAAAAGAATTTACGGTAAGTAAACAAAATTCTCTTTTTTTTCTTGCCATAATACAAATTCTAACAGTGTATTCAGTAGGACTATCAGCTGTATTCACCAGACTTCTGCACAACACAACTGATGTTCCCAACCCCATTTATAAGGCAAGAAATCCCACTTATTAAACCTGACAGGGCACACCTGTGAAGTGAAGACCATTTCCGGTGACTACCTCCTGAAGCTCATCAAGAGAATGCCAAGAGTGTGCAAAGCAGTAATCAAAGCAAAAGGCGGTGACTGTGAAGAACCTAGAATATAAGACGTATTTTCAGTTGTCACACTTTTTTAAGTATTTCATTCCACATGTGATAATTCATAGTTTTGATGCCTTCAATGTGAATCTACAATTGTCAGAGTCATGGACATAAAATAAACTCTTTGAATGAGAAGATGTGTCTGTTCTGCGTATATCTCTTTCTTTTTCTCTTTTTCTCTTTTTCTCTTTTTCTCTTTTTTTCTTTTTTTCTTTTTCTCTTTTTTTCTCTTTTTCTCTCTTTTTCTTTCTTTCTTTCTCTCTCTCTCTCTCTCTCTCTATCTCTCCCTATATCTATCTCTCTATATCTCTCTCTATATCTCTCTCTTATATATATATATATATATATATATATATATATATATATATATATATATATATATATATATAATATATTTCTTTATCGTTCCTATGGGAGACCCAGACATTGGTTGGAGGTACAACGCATCCTTCAATGGACGGAGGACTCCAAGTCCACCATATCCGCAGTCCACATCCCAGGCGTGGAAAACTGGGAAGCAGATTATCTCAGCCGTCAAACCGTGGACAGCGGCGAGTGGTCCCTGCATCCGGCAGTGTCTCAGTCAATCTGCTGCAAATGGGGCACTCCGGACGTGGACCTAATGGCATCCCGTCACAACAACAAGGTTCCGGTTTACGTGGCTCGCTCCCACGATCCTCAGAGTCCTCCGTCCATTGAAGGATGCGTTATACCTCCAACCAATGTCTGGGTCTCCCAATATGGAACTATAAGAAAAAGAATTTACGGTAAGTAAACAAAATTCTCTTTATATATATATATATATATATCTGTATGTGTGTATGTATATGTATATATATATATGTATTACACACACATGCATATATGTGTGTGTATGTATATATAATATATATGTGTGTGTGTGTGTGTGTGTGTGTGTGTGTGTGTATCTATAGAGAGATATATATAATATAAAATATATATATATATTTATATATTTCTTTGTCGCTCCATTGGGAGACCCAGACAATTGGGTGTATAGCTTCTGCCTCCGGAGGCCACACAAAGTATTACACTTTAAAAAGTGTAACCCCTCCCCTCTGCCTATACACCCTCCCGTGCATCACGGGCCCATCAGTTTTATGCTTTGTGTTGAAGGAGGCACACATTCACGCAAGCTCCACATTTTAGTCAGCAGCAGCTGCTGACTTTATCGGATGGAAGAAAAGAGGGCCCCAGGGCTCCCGGCATGCTCCCTTCTCACCCCACTCTGGTCGGCGGTGCTGTTAAGGTCGAGGTACCCATTGCGGGTACAAAGGCTGGAGCCACATGCCGTTATCCTTCCCCATCCCTTAGGGGCTCTGGGTGAAGTGGGATCCTAACCGGTCACCATACACTGGGACCGGGCTCCCTCCGCAGCCCCTGGGGGAATCTGACGGACAGGAGCCGGGTATCATCAGGGACAGGCCCTGCTACTCTGAGGTACTCTGTGTCCCCTTGGGGACGGCGCATAGATCGCCTGTGTAACGGACGCTGCAGCAGCTGCTGGGTGTTTTTTGTCACCGGGACTACCGCGCCGACCGCGCTTGTTTCCCGGCCACGTTACTAACTTTAGTCCCCGGCTTTTGCGGCCTAGTACCGCATACTCCCGCCCCCGGGCCTGCCAGTCAGGGGTAAGGGCGGGACGCTAGACTGGACGTCAGCGGTGAGGGCTGGAGCATATGTAGGTATCCTCCTCCCCCCTCACTGAGCACTGCGGGGCACCAGATTCCCGCACTTTCTGAGGCACGCCCACGGCTCCCTCCTCCTCCTCTCAGAACGCTGGCAGCCATTGCTATCAGCACTTCTGCCGGTGGAGAACTTCAGGACCGAGCTCCACAGCTCTGGGAGGCCCAGGCAGGGAATCTGGTGGACACACAACCGCTGAGGGCGGTCGGTAAGCCGCACCTGTTACTAGGTGCTGGCCCCCTGGGTGCCGAAGTGTATATATATATCCTTATATTGTATACATTTACTCTGTTCGGCCGCATTAATTGCTTTTGGCTATATACCCTCACTGTTTGCTCTAAGAGGAGACAACAGCATGTCGTCCGCAAAAAGCAAGGGTGCCAAGGCACAGGCTTATTTTGCAACCTGTACCTCTTGTGCGGCTATGTTACCTGCAGGTTCCACCTACCCTCATTGTGTGCAATGCTCGGCCCCTGTGACACTCACTCAGCCGGAGCCTCAGCCACTGGTGGGACCCTCGGCCCAGGTAGAACCACCGGCTACCACTGTCCAGGTGGCAGGGACAGAGTTTGCAGTGTTGGCTGAGAAACATTCTGAGTCACTTTCTCAATCCATGACTCAGTCTATGGATAGATGGTCTGCTAAGATACTAGAAGCTTTGCAGTCCAGACCGGTAACACAGGCCCCGGGCACTGTTGAATCATTGCCCCCAGGCCCCCCTCGGTCGGAGCAGCAAAGTGCTCCTGGGGTGACTCCTAGGTCCCACGGTGAGGACTCCGACACGGACCGCAGTCCCAGACCGGCTAAGCGGGCTCGCTGGGAACTTCCCTCGACTTCATCACACTGCTCAGGGTCTCAGCATGAGGACTCTCTGGAGGATGAAGCGGATGTCGCAGATCAGGGCTCTGAACCTGACGCTGCTCTCAATCTCGATACACCTGAAGGGGACGCCATAGTAAATGACCTTATAGCGTCCATCAACCAGGTGCTAGAACTTTCTCCTCCAGCTCCTCCGATTGAGGAGTCAGCTTCTCAGCAGGAGAAATTCCAATTTCGTTTTCCCAAACGTACACGGAGTGCGTTTTTCGATCACTCCAACTTCAGAGATACAGTCCAGAAACACCAAGCTTTTCCGGACAAGCGCTTTACTAAGCGCCTTAATGACACACGTTACCCCTTCCCCTCTGACGTAGTTAAGGGTTGGGCTCAGTGTCCCAAGGTGGATCCTCCAGTCTCTAGACTGGCGGCTAGATCCATAGTTGCAGTGGCAGATGGTTCATCGCTCAAGGATGCCACTGACAGGCAAATAGAGCTCCTGATGAAATCCATCTATGAAGCCATAGGCGCGTCCTTTGCTCCGGCATTCGCAGCCGTATGGGCACTCCAAGCTATCTCAGCTTGTCTGTCTGAGATTAATGCAGTCACACGTGCCTCTACTCCGCAGGTGGTGTCTTTAACCTCTCAGGCGTCGGCTTTTTCGTCCTACGCCATGAACGCCGTCCTGGACTCTGCGAGCCGTACAGCGGTAGCATCCGCCAATTCAGTGGCAGTCCGCAGGGCCATGTGGCTACGCGAATGGAAGGCAGACTCTGCTTCCAAGAAGTTCTTAACCGGTTTGCCATTTTCTGGCGACCGTCTGTTTGGCGAGCAATTGGATGAAATCATTAAACAATTCAAGGGAAAGGACTCATCCTTACCCCAGTCCAAATCAAACAGACCTCAGCAACGGAAGATACAACAGAGGTTTCGGTCCTTTCGGCCCTCAGTCAGGTCTCAATTCTCCACGTCCAACAGGCCACAGAAGGGCCAGAGGAACTCTGATTCATGGCGGTCTAAGTCACGTCCTAAAAAGACCGCCGGAGGAACCGCCCCCAAGGCGGCCTCCTCATGACTTTCGGCCTCCCCAAACCGCATCCTCGGTCGGTGGCAGGCTCTCCCGCTTTTGCGACGCCTGGTTGCCACATGTCCAAGACCGATGGGTGAGAGACATTCTGTCTCACGGTTACAGGATAGAACTCAGCTCTCGTCCTCCGACTCGTTTCTTCAGAACATCTCCGCCCCCCGAGCGAGCCGATGCTCTTTTTCAGGCGGTGAGCACTCTGAAGGCAGAAGGAGTTGTGATCCCCGTTCCCCTTCAGGAACGTGGTCGCAGTTTTTACTCCAACTTGTTTGTGGTGCCAAAAAAGGACGGATCATTCCGTCCCGTTCTAGACCTCAAACTGCTCAACAGACACGTGAAAACCAGACGGTTCCGGATGGAATCTCTCCGCTCCGTCATCGCCTCGATGTCCCAAGGAGACTTCCTAGCATCAATCGACATCAGGGATGCTTATCTCCACGTGCCGATTGCACCAGAGCATCAGCGCTTCCTGCGTTTCGCCATCGGAGACGAACACCTTCAGTTCGTGGCACTGCCTTTCGGCCTGGCGACAGCCCCACGGGTCTTCACCAAGGTCATGGCAACAGTGGTGGCAGTCCTACACTCTCAGGGACACTCGGTGATCCCTTACTTAGACGATCTTCTAGTCAAGGCACCCTCCCGGGTGGCATGCCAACACAGCCTGAACACTGCTCTGGAGACTCTCCAGAGGTTCGGGTGGATCATCAATTTCCCAAAGTCAAAATTTACACCGACCCAATCGCTAACTTACCTCGGGATGGAGTTTCATACTCTTTCAGCGTTCGTGAAGCTCCCGCTGGACAAACAGCGTTCACTACAGACAGGGGTGCAATCTCTCCTTCGAGCCCAGTCACACCCCTTGAGGCGCCTCATGCACTTCCTAGGGAAGATGGTGGCAGCAATGGAGGCAGTTCCATTTGCGCAGTTTCATCTGCGTCCACTCCAATGGGACATTCTACGCAAATGAGACAGGAGGTTGACGTCCCTCGACAGGAACGTCTCCCTTTCTCGGGCAGCCAAAGCCTCTCTTCAGTGGTGGCTCCTTCCCACTTCTCTGTCGAAAGGAAAATCCTTCCTGCCGCCATCCTGGGCTGTGGTCACGACGGACGCGAGTCTGTCAGGGTGGGGAGCGGTCTTCCTCCACCACAGGGCTCAGGGCACCTGGACTCAGCCAGAGTCCTCCCTTCAGATCAATGTTCTGGAGATAAGGGCAGTGTATCTAGCCCTAAAGGCGTTCCAGCCGTGGCTGGAGGGCAGGCAGATCCGAATTCAGTCGGACAACGCCACGGCGGTGGCGTACATCAACCACCAAGGCGGCACACGCAGTCGTCAAGCCTTCCAAGAAGTTCGGCGGATTCTGCTGTGGGTGGAAGCCACAGCCTCCACCATCTCCGCAGTTCACATCCCGGGCGTAGAAAACTGGGAAGCAGACTTTCTCAGTCGCCAGGGCATGGACGCAGGGGAATGGTCTCTTCACCCGGACGTGTTTCAAGAGATCTGTTGCCGCTGGGGAACGCCAGACGTCGACCTAATGACGTCCCGGCACAACAACAAGGTCCCGGCATTCATGGCACGGTCTCAAGATCACAGAGCTCTGGCGGCAGACGCATTAGTTCAGGATTGGTCGCAGTTTCGACTGCCTTATGTGTTTCCTCCTCTGGCACTGCTGCCCAGAGTGTTACGCAAGATCAGGTCCGACTGCCGCCGCGCCATCCTCATCGCCCCAGACTGGCCGAGGAGGTCGTGGTACCCGGATCTGTGGCATCTCACGGTGGGTCAACCGTGGGCACTACCAGACCGACCAGACTTGCTGTCTCAAGGGCCATTTTTCCATCTGAATTCTGCGGCCCTCAACCTGACTGTGTGGCCATTGAGTCCTGGATCCTAGCGTCTTCAGGGTTATCTCAAGAGGTCATTGCCACTATGAGACAGGCCAGGAAACCAACGTCCGCCAAGATCTACCACAGGACGTGGAGGATCTTCTTATCCTGGTGCTCTGATCAGGGTTTTACTCCCTGGCCGTTTGCCTTGCCCACTTTTCTGTCCTTCCTTCAATCCGGAATGGACAAGGGTTTGTCTCTCGGCTCCCTTAAGGGACAAGTCTCGGCGCTTTCCGTGTTTTTTCAAAAGTGTCTAGCCAGGCTTCCGCAGGTACGCACGTTCCTGCAGGGGGTTTGCCACATAGTCCCTCCTTACAAGCGTCCGCTAGAACCCTGGGATCTTAACAGGGTGCTGACGGCTCTTCAGAAATCACCTTTCGAGCCGATGAGGGATGTTTCTCTTTCACGCCTTTCGCAGAAGGTGGTCTTCCTAGTTGCAGTCACATCACTTCGGAGAGTGTCTGAGCTAGCAGCGCTGTCATGCAAAGCCCCCTTCCTGGTGTTTCACCAGGATAAGGTGGTTCTGCGTCCGGTCCCGGAATTTCTCCCTAAGGTGGTATCCCCTTTTCATCTCAATCAGGATATCTCCTTACCTTCTTTTTGTCCTAATCCAGTTCACCAATGTGAAAAGGATTTGCACTTGTTAGATCTCGTGAGAGCACTCACTCTACATTTCTCGTACGGCGCCCCTGCGCCGTTCTGATGCGCTCTTTGTCCTTGTCGCTGGCCAGCGTAAAGGGTCGCAGGCTTCCAAGTCAACCTTGGCTCGGTGGATCAAGGAACCGATTCTTGAAGCCTACCGTTCTTCTGGGCTTCCGGTCCCTTCAGGGCTGAAAGCCCATTCTACCAGAGCCGTGGGTGCGTCCTGGGCATTGCGGCACCAGGCTACGGCTCAGCAGGTGTGTCAGGCGGCTACCTGGTCGAGTCTGCACACTTTCACGAAACACTATCAGGTGCATACCTATGCTTCGGCAGATGCCAGCCTAGGTAGGCGAGTCCTTCAGGCGGCGGTTGCCCACCTGTAGGAAGAGGCCGTTTTACGGCTCTATCACGAGGTATTATTTTACCCACCCAGGGACTGCTTTTGGACGTCCCAATTGTCTGGGTCTCCCAATGGAGCGACAAAGAAGGGAATTTTGTTTACTTACCGTAAATTCCTTTTCTTCTAGCTCCTATTGGGAGACCCAGCACCCGCCCCTGTTCCCTTCGGGCTGTTGTTCTTTTGTGTACACATGTTGTTCATGTTGAATTGTTCTTTTGGTTCATGGTTTCAGTTCTCCGATCATCCTTCGGATTGAATTTACCTTAGACCAATTTATAAGTTTCCTCCTTCCTGCTTTGGCACCAAAACTGATGGGCCCGTGATGCACGGGAGGGTGTATAGGCAGAGGGGAGGGGTTACACTTTTTAAAGTGTAATACTTTGTGTGGCCTCCGGAGGCAGAAGCTATACACCCAATTGTCTGGGTCTCCCAATAGGAGCTAGAAGAAAAGGATTTTACGGTAAGTAAACAAAATTCCCTTCTTTTATATATATATATATATATATATAATATGCATGTGTGTGTGTGTGTATTATAATTTATTTTTTTTTTCTTTTATTTTTTCCTTTACAGGATTGACACGACCCGGGTTGAGTTTACAATTCCTCTCCGAGAAAACTGGGCGCTCCCCTTCTTTGCCGTTCAGGTAGCAGGAATATCGTATTACCTGAGACCCGGCCTATCGCCGGTAAAATCGGTAAGTGTCATTGGTAGAGAATATTCCGCCAGATTGACTTGTACACTGTCCGATGGTAACTTTTCTCCGGCTTGACACATGACAGATGAGGGAAAGGCTGGTGGTAATTAAAGGGAACCTGTCACCAGGTTTTTCCCTTATGAGCTGCGGTCACTACCAATGAGGTGTTATATACAGCATTCAAGAATACTGTATATAAGAGCCCAGCCCACGCTGTATAACGTAAAAAACACCTTTCTAATACTCACTTAGGGGGCGGTCCAGTCCGATGGGTGTCGCTGCTCTCCAGTCCGGTGCCTCCTCTCTGCTTCGATTGTCTTTGTCCTTCTTCTGAGCCTCGTATGGATGACGCGTCCTTTGTCATCCACATAGGCTGGCTTTGTGGTCCTGGGCAGGCGCACTGTGATCTGCCCGGTTGAGGTTCAGTCTTTGACCTTTCCTCATGCCTGCGCATTACAGTTAGTTTGATCTGCCCTTAGTTGGGCAAATCAAAGTGCTCCTGCGCATGTCCACAATGCCAGCCTGTGTAGACGACGTAGGACATGTCATCCATGGAAGGGTTCGAAGAAGGAGGACCTCAATCGAAGCAGTGAGGAGGCATCTGGCCGGAGAGCAGCGACACCCATCGGGCCAGACCGCCCCCTAGGTCAGTATAAGTGTTTCTTACGTTCTACAGCGTGACCTTGGCTGTTATATACAGTATTCCAGAATACTGTATATAAGGGCTCACTATTAGTGGCTACAGTTCATAAGGGATAATACCTGGTGACAGGTTCCCTTTAAGCTGCATCCCAATACATACTTGGTCAAAATTGTTGGCACCCCTCGTTTAGTGATAGAAAAACCCACAGTGGTCACAGAAATAACTTGATCTGACAAAAATAATAATAAATTAAAAAATCTATGAAAATGAACAATATATACAGATATTTTGGCCGCACCTCAAGAGCAACCTGCTCCTTGTGTCTGGTTTGTGAAGGTCGCCTTTTCCCAGACGTTTCAGCTCTTTCCAAAGATGCTCAATAGGGTTTAGGTCAGGGCTCATAGAAGCCACTTCAGAATAGTCCAATGTTTTCCTCTTAGCCATTCTTGGGAGTTTTTAGCTGCGTGTTTTTGGTCATTATCCTGTTGCAAGACCCATGACCTGCGACTGAGACCAAGCTTTCTGACACTGGGCAGCACATTTCTCTCTAGAATCCATTGATAGTCTTGAGAGTTCAAGACCCCCTGTGCCAGATGCAGCAAAGCAGCCCCAGAATATAACAGAGCCTCCACCATGTTTCACATTAGGGACAGTGTTCTTTTCTTGATATGCTTCATTGTTCCATCTGTGAACATAGAGCTGTTGTGCCTTGCCAGAAAGTTCCATTTTTGTCTCATCTGTCCATAGGACATTCTCCCAGAAGCTTTGTCACTTGTCAACATGTAGTTTGGTAAATTCCAGTCTGGATGGTTTTTTTTTTTTTCAACAATGGTGTCCTCCTTGGTCGTTTCCCATGAAGTCCACTTTGGCTCAAACAACGATAGATGGTGCGATCTGACAAGGATATTCCTTGAGCTTGAAGTTCACCTTTAATCTCTTTAGAAGTTTTTCTGGGCTCTTTTGTTACCATTCGTATTATCCGTCTCTTTAATTTGGCCACGTCCAGGGAGGTTTTTTACAGTCCCATGGATCTTACATTTCTGAATAATATGTGCAGCTGTAGTCACAGGAATATCAAGCTGCTTGGATATGGTCTTATAACCTTTTACCTTTTAACATGCTTGTCTATAATTTTCTTTCTAAGCTCCTGAGACAAGTCTTTCCTTTGCTTTCTCTTGTTCATGTTGAGTGTGGTACACACCATGTCACCAAACAGCACAGCGAATATCTGTAGCTCTATATACAGGTCCACTGACTGATTACAAGATTGTAGACACCTGTGATGCTTATTAGTGGACACCCCTTGATTTAACATGTTCCTTTTGTCACATTATTTACAGGGGTGCCATCATTTCTGTCCAGGCCTATTTCATGAGTTTTCTTTATTTCTTTGTCGCTCCATTGGGAGACCCAGACAATTGGGGTGTATAGGCTATGCCTCCGGAGGCCGCATAAAGTATTACACTTAAAAGTGTTAAGCCCCTCCCCTTCTGCCTATACACCCCCCGTGCTCCCACGGGCTCCTCAGTTTTTTGCTTTGTGCGAAGGAGGTCAGACACGCACGCACAGCTCCACAGATTGGTCAGCAGCAGCTGCTGACCATGTCGGATGGAAGAAAAGTGGGCCCATATAGAGCCCCCAGCATGCTCCCTTCTCACCCCACTCTTGTCGGTGGTGTTGTAAGGTTGAGGTATCCATTGCGGGTACGGAGGCTGGAGCCCACATGCTGTTTTCCTTCCCCATCCCCCTTAGGGCTCTGGGTGAAGTGGGATCCTATCGGTCTCCAGGCACTGAGACCGTGCTTCATCCACAACTCCTGTGGAGCCTGCTGGATAGGAGCCGGGTATCGTTCAGGGACATGGCCCTGCTACTTGGAGGTACTCTGTATCCCTGTGGGGACAGCGCACAGCAACACTCCAGCTTTGCTGGGTGTGCTAGTGCACCGGGGACCACGGCGCTGACCGGGTTAATATGTGCCATTACACACTCAGCGTTGCTGAGTGTGTTTATGTATAGGGACTGCCGCACTGACCGCCGCGGCCATGGAAACACTGCGGCGCGGCTGGGACTTGTAGTGCGCCGGGGACTTTCACGCCGGCTGCGCTTTTACGGCGGCCGCGTTTATTACTAGAGTCCCCGGCTTTTTGCGGCCTAGTTTCCTTTCCTCCCGCCCACAGCCCTGACAGGCAGGGGAAGGGCGGGACGCTGCACAGAACGAGCAGCACTGAGGGCTGGAGCATGCTTTGCATACTCCACCCCTCTCACTGTGCACAGTGCGGGCACCAGTTCCCGCTCTTTCTGGGTCACGCCCACGGCTCCCTCCTCTCCTCAGGACGCCGGCAGCCATTCCTGTCAGCTCCTCGGACGCTGCAGAGGGGGACAAAGTCTGGGAGACCCAGGCAGGGACTCTGGTGGCCTCACAACCTCTTTAGGCGGGTGGTAAGCAGCACCTGTGGTGCTAGCCCCATTGTGCAGTAGTGTAACATTATATGTTTATGGTATATATGTTTTACACTGTATGGTGCACAGTTGATTTCTGGCTATATACCCTATTGTGTTACTCAGGGAAGATAATAGCATGGCGCCCACGAAAGGCAGGGGTGCCAAAACACAGGCTTATTATGTTGCCTGCGCCGCATGTACGACCCCGCTACCGGCAGGTTCCACTGACCCTCATTGTGTGCACTGTTTGGCCCCTGTGGCACTTACTCAGCCGGAGCCTTTGCTAAGAGGGGCCCAGGGGGAGCCACCTGCTGACACTGTTCAGGTGACAGGGACGGAGTTTGCAAAACTCTCTGAGACTATGGCTAAGATACTAGAAGCCTTGCAGTCCAGGCCGGTATCTCAGCAAAGGGACTCTGTTGAATCTTTGTTCCCTGGCCCACCTCAGCTGGACCAACAATGTCCTCCCGGGGTATCTCATGGATCCCAGGCTGAGGGTTCTGACACAGACCCCAGCCCCAGACCGACTAAGCGAGCTCGCTTAGATTTTCCCTCGACATCATCATATTGTGCAGGGTCTCAGAGGGGGGAATCTCTGGTTGATGATGCGGAGACAGCTGATCAGGATTCTGATCCTGAGGCCGCTCTCAATCTTGATACTCCGGACGGGGACGCCATAGTGAACGACCTTATTGCGTCCATCAATCGTATGTTGGATATTTCTCCCTCAGCTCCTCCGGTGGAGGAGTCAGCTTCTCAGCAGGAGAAATTCCGTTTCAGGTTTCCCAAGCGTACACAGAGTATGTTTCTGGACCACTCTGATTTCAGAGAGGCAGTCCAGAATCACCATGCTTGTCCAGATAAGCGTTTTTTTAAGCGCCTTAAGGATACACGTTATCCTTTTCCCCCTGACGTGGTCAAAAGTTGGGCTCAGTGTCCCAAAGTGGATCCTCCAATCTCCAGACTGGCAGCTAGATCCATACTTGCAGTGGAAGATGGGGCTTCACTCAAAGATGCCACTGACAGGCAGATGGAGCTCTGGTTGAAATCCATCTATGAAGCTATCGGCGCTTCTTTTGCCCCAGCGTTCGCAGCCGTATGGGCGCTACAAGCTATCTCAGCAGGTCAAGCGCAAATTGACGCAGCCACACGCACGTCCGCGCCACAGGTGGCGTCCATAACCACTCAGACGTCGGCATTTGCGTCTTACGCTATTAATGCTGTCCTGGACTCTGCGAGCCGTACGGCGGTTGCAGCCGCCAATTCGGTGGTACTCCGCAGGGCCTTGTGGCTACGGGAATGGAAGGCAGATTCTGTTTCCAAAAAGCGCTTAACCAGTTTGACAATTTCTGGCGACCGATTGTTTGGCGAGCGTTTGGATGAAATCATCAAACAATCCAAGGGAAAGGATACATCCTTACCCCAGCCCAAACCGAACATACCCCAACAGAGGAAGGGGCAGTCGAGGTTTCGGTCCTTTCGGGGCGCGGGCAGGTCCCAATTCTCCTCGTCCAAAAGGCCTCAGAAAGATCAAAGGAACTCTGACGCATGGCGGTCTAAGTCACGTCCTAAAAAGGCCACCGGAGGTGCCGCTACCAAAGCGGCTTCATGACTTTCGGCCTCCTCACTCCGCATCTTCGGTCGGTGGCAGGCTCTCCCGCTTTTGCGACGCCTGGCTGCCACGGGTAAAAGACCGTTGTGTGAGAGACATTCTGTCTCACGGTTACAAGATAGAGTTCACCTCTCGTCCCCCGACTCGATTCTTCAGGTCATCCCCGCCTCCCGAGCGAGCCGAGGCTCTTCTGCAGGCGCTGGGCACTCTGAAGGCAGAAGGAGTGGTGGTCCCTGTTCCTCTTCAGCAACAGGGCCACGGTTTTTACTCCAACTTGTTTGTGGTCCCAAAGAAGGAAAGGTCTTTCCGTCCTGTCCTGGACCTGAAATTTCTCAACAAACACGTAAAGACCAGGCGGTTCCGGATGGAATCCCTCCGCTCCGTCATCGCCTCAATGTCCCAAGGAGATTTCCTTGCATCGATCGATATCAAAGATGCTTATCTCCACGTACCGATTGCTCCAGAGCACCAGCGCTTCTTGCGCTTCGCCATAGAAAACGAACACCTGCAGTTCGTGGCACTGCCGTTCGGCCTGGCAACAGCCCCACGGGTTTTCACCAAGGTTATGGCTACTGTAGTAGCGGTCCTCCACTCTCAGGGTCACTCGGTGATCCCTTACTTGGACGATCTCTTGATCAAGGCACCCTCTCAAGAGGCATGCCAACACAGCCTCGACGCTACCCTGGAGACTCTCCAGAGTTTCGGGTGGATCATCAATTTTCCAAAGTCAAATCTGACACCGGCCCAATCGCTCACATACCTTGGCATGGAGTTTCATACCCTCTCAGCGATAGTGAAGCTTCCGCTGATCAAGCAGCGGTCACTACAGACAGGGGTACAATCTCTCCTTCAAGGCCAGTCACACCCCTTGAGGCGCCTCATGCACTTCCTGGGGAAGATGGTGGCAGCAATGGAGGCAGTTCCTTTCGCGCAGTTTCACCTGCGTCCTCTTCAATGGGACATCCTACGCAAATGGGACAGGAAGCCGACGTCCCTCGACAGGAACGTCTCCCTCTCTCAGGCGACCAAAGCTTCCCTTCGGTGGTGGCTTCTTCCCACTTCATTATCGAAGGGGAAATCCTGCCTACCCCCATCCTGGGAGGTGGTCACGACGGACGCGAGTCTGTCAGGGTGGGGAGCGGTTTTTCTCCACCACAGGGCTCAGGGTACGTGGACCCAGCAAGAGTCCTCGCTTCAGATCAATGTTCTGGAAATACGGGCAGTGTATCTTGCCCTGAAAGCGTTCCAGCAGTGGCTGGAAGGCAAGCAGATCAGAATTCAGTCGGACAATTCCACAGCGGTGGCATACATCAACCACCAAGGCGGCACACGCAGTCGGCAAGCCTTCCAGGAAGTCCGGCGGATTTTGATGTGGGTGGAAGCCACGGCCTCCACCATCTCTGCAGTTCACATTCCAGGCGTGGAAAACTGGGAAGCAGATTATCTCAGTCGCCAGGGCATGGACGCAGGGGAATGGTCCCTTCACCCGGACGTGTTTCAGGAGATCTGTTGCCGCTGGGGGGTGCCGGACGTCGACCTCATGGCGTCCCGGCACAACAACAAGGTACCGACGTTCATGGCACGGTCTCAAGATCCCAGAGCTCTGGCGGCAGACGCCTTAGTTCAGGATTGGTCGCAGTTTCAGCTCCCTTATGTGTTTCCTCCGCTGGCACTGTTGCCCAGAGTGTTACGCAAGATCAGGGCCGACTGCCGCCGCGTCATCCTCGTCGCTCCAGACTGGCCGAGGCGGTCGTGGTACCCGGATCTGTGGCATCTCACGGTCGGCCAACCGTGGGCACTACCAGACCGACCAGACTTGCTATCTCAAGGGCCGTTTTTCCATCTGAATTCTGCGGCCCTCAACCTGACTGTGTGGCCATTGAGTCCTGGATCCTAGCGTCTTCAGGGTTATCTCAAGACGTCATTGCCACTATGAGACAGGCTAGGAAACCAACGTCCGCCAAGATCTACCACAGGACGTGGAAAATTTTCCTGTCGTGGTGCTCTGCTCAGGGTTTTTCTCCCTGGCCTTTTGCCTTGCCCACTTTTCTGTCCTTCCTTCAATCTGGACTGGAAAAGGGTTTGTCGCTCGGCTCCCTTAAGGGACAAGTCTCAGCGCTCTCTGTGTTTTTCCAGAAGCGCCTAGCCAGACTTCCACAGGTACGCACGTTCCTGCAGGGGGTTTGTCACATCGTTCCTCCTTACAAGCGGCCGTTAGAACCCTGGGATCTGAACAGGGTGCTGATGGTTCTTCAGAAACCACCATTCGAGCCAATGAGAGATATTTCTCTCTCACGCCTTTCGCAGAAAGTGGTTTTTCTAGTAGCAGTCACTTCACTTCGGAGAGTGTCTGAGCTAGCAGCGCTGTCATGCAAAGCCCCTTTCCTGGTTTTTCACCAGGACAAGGTGGTTCTGCGTCCGGTTCCGGAATTTCTCCCTAAGGTGGTATCCCCCTTTCATCTCAATCAGGATATCTCCTTACCTTCTTTTTGTCCGCATCCAGTTCACCAATGTGAAAAGGATTTGCACTTGTTAGATCTGGTGAGAGCACTCAGACTCTACATTTCTCGTACGGCGCCCCTGCGCCGCTCGGATGCACTCTTTGTCCTTGTCGCTGGCCAGCGTAAAGGGTCACAGGCTTCCAAATCAACCTTGGCTCGGTGGATCAAGGAGCCAATTCTCGAAGCCTACCGTTCGGCTGGGCTTCCGGTTCCCTCAGGGCTGAAGGCCCATTCTACCAGAGCCGTGGGCGCGTCCTGGGCTTTGAGGCACCAGGCTACGGCTCAGCAGGTGTGTCAGGCGGCTACCTGGTCGAGCCTGCACACTTTCACGAAACACTATCAGGTGCATACCTATGCTTCGGCAGATGCCAGCCTTGGTAGACGAGTCCTTCAGGCGGCGGTTGCCCACCTGTAGGAAGAGGCCGTTTTACGGCTCTCTTACGAGGTATTATTTTACCCACCCAGGGACTGCTTTTGGACGTCCCAATTGTCTGGGTCTCCCTATGGAGCGACAAAGAAGAAGGGAATTTTGTTTACTTACCGTAAATTCCTTTTCTTCTAGCTCCAATTGGGAGACCCAGCACCCGCCCCTGTTTTTTTGTGTACACATGTTGTTCATGTTGAATGGTTTCAGTTCTCCGATATTCCTTCGGATCGATGTTACTTTAAACCAGTTTATAATTCTTTTTCCTCCTTCTTGCTTTTGCACCAAAACTGAGGAGCCCGTGGGAGCACGGGGGGTGTATAGGCAGAAGGGGAGGGGCTTAACACTTTTAAGTGTAATACTTTGTGCGGCCTCCGGAGGCATAGCCTATACACCCAATTGTCTGGGTCTCCCAATTGGAGCTAGAAGAAAAGGAATTTACGGTAAGTAAACAAAATTCCCTTCTTTTATTTTTCTGTGGAAGCAGATTTTTAATTTATTATTACTTTTGTCAGATTCATGTTATTTCTGTGACCATTGTGGGGTTTTCTTTCATTAAACGAGGGGCGCCAATAATTTTGAGCACGCGTGTACACTAGATTTATTATAGAAAAGTTGCAAAATCGTATAAAACTATAAGGCACAACTCACACGTAGCAGTAATGCAGCGTAACATAGTAACAATGTGCCAACCCTTTGCCGGGTGACTTGCACCGTCCTGAGCCGCCGGGTCACCAGATTGCGGTGGGCTGACGTTTAGCAATGAGCGCGGTCCTCCGGGGTCTTCAGCTGTAGCAGATTGTGACTTGTTTCCCGGTTTCTCTTTATCTTTCTTTTATATGTCGATTTAATTTCGTGTTCCTATCCAGAGACTGTCCCTTCTTGTAGTGTTCTTCTCCACCTTCATCTTCAGCCTCACCTGGCAGTTCAACCAGTTCGTTCTGCTCATCCAAGGCCTCGCTTTCTTCTCCTTGGACTGTCTGGACTTGATGCCGGCAAACAAGGTAAGGCGAACACTCGGCTCGGTGCTTCACACCTCCGCGGTATCGTCATGCGCCATATCTGTAGTGCCGCCATATTCCCATCCACCTGGAGGAGCATAGAGGAAGGCATGGCTGAGCACATTCCCCATGCATATGCACACTCTGCTGTGACCGAGCATGCACATGTTTTCAATGAGATCCTTTAGGGGGCAATAGGGACCATCCCGGACTTTTTAAGGAAGGATGTAATAAGACGTAAACTTGTAGGACTTAATCGTTGTTTCAGATAATTGGGTATAAAACCATCTTTTGATTGGTTGACATTTTCGGACAGGGTTCCCTTACAACTTACTATACAATGTCCAGATCGATTCGCCCTTTTCAGGTTTTTTTTCCCATTGCTTCAATCAGGGCATTCCTTTTTTTAAAGGTGGAGAAAAAATAAGTGCAAATGCATGTTTACAGTCCCTTGCAAAAGTATTCATACCCCTTGAATTTTACCACCTTTTTTTTTTCACCTTAAGCTGGTGTCACACTAAACGACAGCGACAACGACGTCGCTGTTACGTCACCATTTTCGGTGACGTAACAGCGACCTTGTAAGTCGCTGTTATGATCGCTGCTTAGCTGTCAAACACAGCAGAAGCAGCGATCATAACGTCGCTGTGCTACATGTGCAGAGAGCAGGGAGCCGCGCTTAGCGCTGGCTCCTTGCTCTCCTGCAGCACACATCGGGTTAATTAACCCGATGTGTGCTGCAGCTACATGTCACAGTTCAGAGAGCAGGGAGCCGCGCTTAGCGCTGGCTCCTTGCTCTCCTGCAGCACACATCGGGTTAATTAACCCGATGTGTGCTGCAGCTACATGTCACAGTGCAGAGAGCAGGGAGCCGCGCGCACTGCTTAGCGCTGGCTCCTTGCTCTCCTTGCTACAGTATACATCGGGTTAATTACCCGATGCATACTGCAGCCACATGTCACAGTGCAGGAGCCGGCGCTGGCAGCAAGAGCGGAGGCTGGTAACCAGCGTAAACATCGGGTAACCAGGGAAAGGTCTTCCCTTGGTTACCCGATGTTTACGCTGGTTACAGCTTACCGCAGCTGCCAGTGCCGGCTCCTGCTCGCTTCATTTCGTCGCTCTCTCGCTGTCACACACAGCGATGTGTGTGTCACAGCGGGAGAGTGACGACCAAAAAATGAAGCTGGACATTCAGCAACGACCGGCGACCTCACAGCAGGGGCCAGGTCGTTGCTGGATGTCACACACAGCGACAGCGACGGGACGTCGCTGCAACGTCACAGAAAATGGTGATGTAGCAGCGACGTCGTTGTCGTCGTCGTTAAGTGTGACACCAGCTTTAGACCCACAAACTTAAATGGATTTGATGTGATACCAACTCTTGGGTAGCAAGTATTTTTGAAATGTAAAGGAAATGATACCTGGTTTATAATTGTGACGTGCATTTGTATTCAATCCCCTGTAGTCTGAGCCCCCTAAATAAAATCCGGAGTGACCAAGTTCCTCCAGAAGTCACCTATTTCGTTCATGTATGTGATTTCTTCTCAGAATAACAACAGCTGTTCTGTGAAGGTCTCAGAGGTTTGTGTGAGAACATCAGGGATCAAACGGCATCATGAAAACCAAGGAGCCCACCAGACAGGTCAGGGATAAAGTTGTGGAGAAGAGTAAAGCAGGGTTAGGTTATAATAAAATAGCACAAGTTCTGAACATCTCACCGAGCACTGTACAATCCACCATACAAAAATGGAAGGAGTAAGGCACAACTGCAAACCTACCACGACATGGCCATCCACCTAAACTGGCATCCCAGAAAGGAGAGCACTAATGAGAGGAGCAGCCGAGAGACTCATGGTCACTGGAGGAGCTGCAGAGATCACCTCTCAATGGGAGAATCTGTCCACAGGACGACTTTTAGTTGCATACTCCATGAATCTGGGCTTTATGGAAAAGTGGCAAGAAGAAAGACATTTTTGAAAGCAAAAAGTCATGTAGGGGACACGGTGAGCAGTGGAGGAATGGGCTCTGCTCAGATAAGACCAAAGTACAACTTTTTAGGCTAAATGCAAAACGCTATGTGGTGCAGAAAGCGAACACTGCACATTATCCTGAAAACATCCTCCCCACAGTCACACATGGTGGAGGACGCATCCTGCTGTCGGGAGGCTTTTCTTCGGCAGGGAAGATGGTCAGAGTTGATGGGAAGATGGATAGCGATAAATGCAGGGCAATCCTGGAGCAAAACCTGATAGAGGCTGCAAAATACCTTAGACCGGGGCGTAGGTTCACCTTCCAGCAGGACAATGACCCTCAACATCCTGAAGAGCTACAGTGGAGGGTTCAGATCAGAGCAAATTCCTTTCTGTGTTGGTGTGAGCGGGCCGGTCGCGGTCCTGGGGCGGGCCCGGTCGCGGTCCAGGGGCGGGCCCGGTCGCGGTCTAGGAGCGGGCCCGGTCGCGGTCCAGACCCAAATCTACGAAGAATCTGAGACAAGACAGGAAAACTGCTGATCACAGACGTCTCCATCCAATCTCTTTGAATGAGAGAAGAAGAAAATGTCACCTCTAAATGTGCAAAGCTGGAGAGACCCCAAAAGACAGAGAGAGGTGGTCCTACAAAAGTACTGCCTTCGGGGCTGAATACCAATGCACGTCACAATTTTTTCAGATTTATATTTGTAAGATATTTAGAAAACCAGGAATCCTTTCCTTTACACTTCACACATACTTGCTACTTAGTGTTGGTATCACATAAAATCCCAATAAAATACATTTATGGGTGTAACGTTAAAGTGTGGAAAAGTTCACAGGGTATGAATACTTTTGTATGCATAACAGTGTATATAGAAAAGTCCTACCTCTTTGTAATCTACTCAGACCTCTGCTTGTTGTTAGTCTGGAAATGTCCAGTTAGACACAGGCAGGACAGGATTTCCATCTCTAGGTGTAAACGTTTCTCGGCGATTGGCTGAGCCAGAGTCCTGGCGCTCGGCGATTGGCTGGGCCAGAGTCCTGGCGCTCGGCGATTGGCTGGGCCAGAGTCCTGGCGCTCGGCGATTGGCTGGGCCAGAGTCCTGGCGCTCGGCGATTGGCTGGGCCAGAGTCCTGGCGCTCGGCGATTGGCTGAGCCCGAGTCCTGGCGCTCGGCGATTGGCTGAGCCCGAGTCCTGGCGCTCAGCGATTGGCTGAGCCCGAGTCCTGGCGCTCGGCGATTGGCTGAGCCCGAGTCCTGGCGCTCGGCGATTGGCTGAGCCCGAGTCCTGGCGCTCGGCGATTGGCTGAGCCCGAGTCCTGGCGCTCGGCGATTGGCTGAGCCCGAGTCCTGGCGCTCGGCGATTGGCTGGGCCAGAGTCCTGGCGCTCGGCGATTGGCTGGGCCAGAGTCCTGGCGCTCGGCGATTGGCTGGGCCAGAGTCCTGGCGCTCGGCGATTGGCTGGGCCAGAGTCCTGGCGCTCGGCGATTGGCTGGGCCAGAGTCCTGGCGCTCGGCGATTGGCTGGGCCAGAGTCCTGGCGCTCGGCGATTGGCTGGGCCAGAGTCCTGGCGCTCGGCGATTGGCTGGGCCAGAGTCCTGGCGCTCGGCGATTGGCTGGGCCAGAGTCCTGGCGCTCGGCGATTGGCTGGGCCAGAGTCCTGGCGCTCGGCGATTGGCTGGGCCAGAGTCCTGGCGCTCGGCGATTGGCTGGGCCAGAGTCCTGGCGCTCGGCGATTGGCTGGGCCAGAGTCCTGGCGCTCGGCGATTGGCTGGGCCAGAGTCCTGGCGCTCGGCGATTGGCTGGGCCAGAGTCCTGGCGCTCGGCGATTGGCTGGGCCAGAGTCCTGGCGCTCGGCGATTGGCTGGGCCAGAGTCCTGGCGCTCGGCGATTGGCTGGGCCAGAGTCCTGGCGCTCGGTGACTGAGATTTCCAATGCTTCGGTTCTAGGTGAGGCGCCTGTACCTGGTCCATGCGGCGAGCCTGGTGCTGGTGTGTTTGGTGCAGTTCTGTAATACCATGATTCTCGGATCTCTGCTCCTCAGCTTCATTTTGGCGGTGGTCGCAGCCCAGAAACTACAGGTAAGCGGCGATCATAGAAATCCTTCCAGTATGCCTCGTCCCTGCAGAGGCGCCAGCGCAGCCGGATACCGCCCCGATACCAGCCGTTTATTTTCCGGACTTTTGCGCCCCATTTGTCAGAAAATAAATCCCCGTTTTGATGATCATCCCTTACGTTGGTCTGTGGTGGCCCAGAAGGGTTGATAATGAATCCAATTCTCCTTTTTTTTTTTTTTTTTAGAAAAACCTTAAAAGTGGCCGTGTACTCCGTAGGATATGGAACCTCTGTCTGCACGTGGCGATTGTCCTGGGCCTCACTGCGATGATAAATGTGTGTGTGAAGGTATGCGCGCAACTACATGGCGGAACGTCTCACCAAATGGCGCTCCTCTAGCTGGCACTCCTTAAAGGGGTTGGCTCAGACTACAACATTTCACCCATACATGAAACCTGTGTGATCTACGGGGTCTCATCCCCTTATCATAGGAGCACAGTCGTGGTCATGACTGCTCCACAGGGCTGGGCAAAGTGCAACCTATGGGCCACATCCGGCCCTCAGACTATTCCAGTCCAGCCTGCGGACAGAGACCGCAAAAGGGCTGAAGCCAGTCAACCGCTTGGGCCACACCGTGCCGCCCCACCACTGCTGCCCACCACCTGATGTCACCGCCATGTGCATCCACAGGATGCAGGCAGCGGTGCACACATTGGTGAAGGAGAGGTCTCTGGCCCAGTTTTCCATTAGTGTGAAGGCGCAGCAGACGCGATGACGTCACATAATCATGTGTGCTGTGCGGAGGGTCAATGCACCGGAGGCCAACACACCGCGTCAGTGGAATGGAAGCAAGGTATGTATTTGCGGTGTTTTTTATTTTCACGTGTATTTGATGTTTACATGTATTTAGGAGGCTGGGTGGGGGCTCATAATGTAACTGGGGGCTCAGAAATATATATAGGCCATGTGAGTCTCTTACTGTATATAGTAGGCTATGTGGAGGTCATACTGTACGAAGGAGGTTATGTGGGGCTCATACTACATATAGGGAGGCTGTGTGGGGCTCATGCTGTATATAGGAGGCTGTGTGGGGCTCATACTGTATATAGGAGGCTATGTGGGGGCTCATGCTGTATATAGGAGGCTGTGTGGGGCTCATACTGTATATAGGAGGCTGTGTGGGGCTCATACTGTATATAGGAGGCTGTGTGGGGCTCATAGTATACTGTATATAGGAGGCTATGTGAGGTTTATACTGTATATAGGAGGCTGTGTGGGGCTCATTCTGTATATAGGGGGCTATGTGGGGGCTCCTGCTGTATATAGGAGGCTGTGTGGGGCTCATACTGTATATAGGAGGCTGTGTGGGGCTCATACTGTATATAGGAGGCTATGTGGGGGCTCATACTGTATATAGGAGGCTATGTGGAGGCTTATGCTGTATATAGGAGGCTGTGTGGGGGCTCATGCTGTATATAGGAGGCTATGTGGGGCTCCTGCTGTATATAGGAGGCTGTGTGGAGGCTTATGCTGTATATAGGAGGCTGTGTGGGGCTCATACTGTATATAGGGGGCTGTGTGGGGGCTCCTGCTGTATATAGGAGGCTGTGGGGTTTATACTGTATATAGGAGGCTATGTGGGGCTCATACTGTATATAGGAGGCTATGTGGGGCTCATGCTGTATATAGGAGGCTATGTGGGGCTCATGCTGTATATAGGAGGCTATGTGAGGCTTATGCTGTATATTGGAGGCTGTGTGGGGCTCATACTGTATATAGGAGGCTGTGTGGGGCTCATGCTGTATATAGGAGGCTGTGTGGGGCTCATACTGTATATAGGAGGCTGTGTGGAGCTCATGCTGTATATAGGAGGCTGTGTGGGGCTCATACTGTATATAGGAGGCTATGTGGGGTTTATACTGTATATAGGGGGCTGTGTGGGGCTCATACTCTATATAGGGGGCTGTGTGGGGCTCATACTGTATATAGGGGGCTGTGTGGGGCTCATACTGTATATAGGAGGCTGTGTGGGGCTCATGCTGTATATAGGAGGCTATGTGGGGCTCATGCTGTATATAGGAGGCTATGTGGGGGCTCATGCTGTATATAGGAGGCTGTGTGGGGTTTATACTGTATATAGGAGGCTGTGTAGGGCTCATACTGTATATAGGGGGCTATGTGGGGCTCATACTGTATATAGGAGGCTGTGTAGAGCTCATACTGTATATAGGAGGCTGTGTGGGGTTTATACTGTATATAGGAGGCTGTGTAGGGCTCATACTATATATAGGAGGCTATGTGGGGGCTCATACTATATATAGGAGGACATGTTGGGCTCATGCTGTATATAGGGGGCTATGTGGGGGCTCATGCTGTATATAGGAGGCTATGTGGGGCTCATGCTGTATATAGGAGGCTGTGTGGGGTTTATACTGTATATAGGAGGCTATGTGGGGTTTATACTGTATATAGGAGGCTGTGTAGGGCTCATACTGTATATAGGGGGCTATGTGGGGCTCATGCTGTATATAGGAGGCTGTGGGGCTCATACTGTATATAGGAGGCTATGTGGGGGCTCATACTATATATAGGAGGCTATGTGGGGCTCATACTGTATATAGGAGGTTGTGTGGGAGCTCATACTGTATATAGGAGGCTATGTGGGGGCTCATACTATATATAGGAGGATATGTGGGGCTCATACTGTATATAGGAGGCTGTGTGGGGCATCATACTGTATATAGGAAGCTGTGTGGAGCTCATACTGTATATAGGGGGCTGTGTGGGGGCTCATACTGTATATAGGAGGCTATGTGGGGCTCATACTGTATATAGGAGGCTGTGTGGGAGCTCATACTGTATATAGGAGGCTATGTGGGGGCTCATACTATATATAGGAGGATATGTGGGGGCTCATACTGTATATAGGAGGATATGTGGGGCTCATGCTGTATATAGGAGGATATGTGGGGCTCATACTGTATATAGGAGGCTATGTGGGGCTCATGCTGTATATAGGAGGCTGTTTGGGGCTCATGCTGTATATAGGAGGAGGCTGTGTGGGGACTCATACTGTATATAGGAGGATATGTGGGGCTCATGCTGTATATAGGAGGCTGTGTAGGGGCTCATACTGTATATAGAAGGCTATGTGAGGGCTCATACTGTATATAGGAGGCTGTGTGGGGGCTCATACTGTATATAGGAGGCTGTGTGGGGCTCATGCTGTATATAGGAGGCTGTGTGGGAGCTCATACTGTATATAGGAGACTATGTGGGCGCTCATTCTGTATATTGGAGGCTGTGTGGGGCATCATACTGTATATAGGAAGCTGTGTGGAGCTCATACTGTATATAGGGGGCTGTGTGGGGGCTCATACTGTATATAGGAGGCTGTGTGGGGGCTCATACTGTATATAGGAGGCTGTGTGGAGGCTCATGCTGTATATAGGAGGCTGTGTGGGGGCTCATGCTGTATATAGGAGGCTGTGTGGGGGCTCATACTGTATATAGGAGACTATGTGGGCGCTCATACTGTATATAGCAGGCTATGTGGGGCATCATACTGTATATAGGAAGCTGTGTGGAGCTCATACTGTATATAGGGGGCTGTGTGGGGGCTCATACTGTATATAGGAGGCTGTGTGGGGGCTCATACTGTATATAGGAGGCTGTGTGGAGCTCATACTGTATATAGGAGGCTGTGTGGGGGCTCATACTGTATATAGGAGGCTATGTGGGGCATCATACTGTATATAGGAAGCTGTGTGGAGCTCATACTGTATATAGGAGGCTGTGTGGAGCTCATACTGTATATAGGAGGCTGTGTGGGGCTCATACTGTATATAGGAGGCTGTGTGGAGCTCATACTGTATATAGGAGGCTGTGTGGGGGCTCATGCTGTATATAGGAGGCTGTGTGGAGGCTCATGCTGTATATAGGAGGCTGTGTGGAGCTCATACTGTATATAGGAGGCTATCTGGGGGCTCATGCTGTATATAGGAGGCTGTGTGGAGCTCATACTGTATATAGGAGGCTGTGTGGGGCTCATGCTGTATATAGGAGGCTATGTGGGGGCTCCTGCTGTATATAGGAAGCTGTGTGGGGGCTCCTGCTGTATATAGGAGGCTATGTGGGGGCTCCTGCTGTATATAGGAGGCTATGTGGGGGCTCATGCTGTATATAGGAGGCTATGTGGGGGCTCCTGCTGTATATAGGAAGGTATGTGGGGGCTCATACTGTATATAGGAGGCTATGTGGGGCTCATGCTGTATATAGGAGGATATGTGGGGCTCATACTGTATATAGGAGGCTATGTGGGGGCTCATACTGTAGGAGGATATGTGGGGCTCATACTGTATATAGGGGGCTATGTGGGGGCTTATACTGTATATAGGAGGCTATGTGGAGGCTCATACTGTATCTAGGAGGCTATGTGGGGGCTCATACTGTATATAGGAGGATATGTGGGGCTCATACTGTATATAGGAGGCTGTGTGGGGCTCATACTGTATATAGGAGGCTGTGTGGGGCTCATACTGTATCTAGGAGGCTATGTGGGGGCTCATACTGTGTGAGGTAAATCCGGAGATATGACGATAAATCATGACATTCAAGTCATGTCAGGAAGCCCTCTCCTGGTGTCACTACCCCCTTCCCTTCACACAACTGGTTTAGCAACAAATCCATGGCCATGTCCTGTGATATGGAAATTAGGTGGCTTTAGGACAATGGACACAGGATGACTCCCTGCCGTCACCCTGTAGTAGGAGCTGCTAGCTAGTTAGCAAGGCTATGGAAATAGCCAGACAGAACGACTCCAGTAAAAAAATGGTTCATATCTCGCAAGCCATATTTCCGATAACTATGGCAACCATAAAAATGGTGTCTCCGCATGTGGACGATGCCGGCACCCCCTTTTTATGGGAACAGGACATTGGGAAATGCCCCAGGCGTGATATCAGCCAATGGGGAACTGGCAGACAGGTCATGAGTCCCCTCGTTCTGTAGCTAAATTCATAACTGTCACAATGAGAGCATTGGCGTCCGCCTACGACGCTCCCAGGCAAAGTTATAGCCAAAATCCCCTTTGCTGGATAATTCTGATCCATGCAGGGGGAGTGGCAGTGCTTCCCTGTGAGGTCACTAAGGTAGGAGGGGACCTGGATCTGCCCAGGTTGATAACCCTACTTCGGCCATTTTCCAGGGTTCTTCTGCTCGGGGGCCTGGTTGGGAAAGACCTGTGAGGAAGAATCCTAGAAACCTGGTCTACAGCGCCCCCCTGTGGCCAGACACACAAGGTACTGATGTAATTGTATACCTGTTTGTAACCCATGCTTTATCTGTAACTGTACTCTGACATATGTATATTCTGTAGATTCCCTATTGTATATATTGTAGTTTCTAGTGTGCTTTAGGCGATTAAATTATATAATTAATCTTGGGCTGTTCTGTTATCTCGATCTTGAATCCCACGTCTGTGTGTTCGGCTAATAGTTACCGTGAAGCGGTTGGTGGCAGCGAGTTGTGCCAAGGATTATTGTGGGGAGGCCAGTGAGATTCGGGGAGAGTTTATATATTCCGCCCGCGGAGGTCGGGGGAATATATACCCTTCTCTCGCCGGGGGCCCTTCAATAATCGGCATAAGTAGTATAGCGGCCTCCTTGCTTATTGTCGGGCAATTCCATAATTGGCCTGACTATAAGAGGGGCGCTAGAGAGCGCGTCACGTGCTCTGTCTGTCGGTCGGGAGGTATAAAGGAGGGGGACGCCCCCTTGCTACCCCCCGATTGTGACGTACTGGTAGCCAGCGCGGGGGATTTCTGAGTGACCCCCCGGTGGTTTGTGACATATTGGTGGCAAGCGGTGGGATCGAGATAATAGTGTGTGTGAGTGTGAGACCCATACTCCCAGACACTAAAGACTGCCTGCAGCAGCTGTGGCTGCTGGGGTCTTCAGACTAGCTCAACACTAGAGTGTCAGAGTGCAGATACTGTAAGGTGTGTGGAGGCATCAGGTGTCAGTTCTGTGTCAGTGACCAAAGTCTGCAACAATGGCTGATAGCACCAGGAGCAAAGCCAAAGGAATGGCCGATGCTCAGGCCAGAGACGATGAGGAGGTTGTCCACGAGCCCTCCAGGAGCCCGACGCCAGAGAACAGCTCTGCAGAGGACATCGCACAACCTGGGACTGCTGGACAAGATGAGGAGGAGCTCGCCCAAGGTTCCTCAACGAGCCAGATGCCAGCCCTCCGCTCTGCAATGGACAGTGAAGCACCAGGCTCCGCAGCGGGCCGCAGATCACCACGTGCCATTCCACCGAGCCTGGGAGGCTCGGATAGCCTTCTTCAAATGGCTATGGCCCTTCTCCAGGCTGGAGACCGGGATACCTACGAGATACTCATGGCAGAGCGCAGGGCAGAGCGGCAGGCAGCGCGTGAAGAGCGCCAGGCAGAGCGTGACTACCAGCTGCAGCTAGCTCAGCTCCGGCCCTCATCAGCCACACGTGACCTTCAAGACACCAAACTTCCAAAGGTCCGTGTTGAGGACTTCCCAGTGCTGGAGAAGGATGGAGACTTGGACTCTTTCTTGACTGCTTTTGAGCGGACTTGCTTGCAGCACCATCTGAACAAGGACCAGTGGGCCAAATACCTGACCCCCCGTTTAAGGGGTAAGGCCCTGGATATCCTTGGGGACTTGCCTGCTGAGGCAGATCAGGGCTACGACACCATCAAGCGGGCCCTGATCCAACAGTACAACCTCACCCCGGAGTCCTACCGCAAGAAGTTCCGGAGCCTACAGAAGGGACCAAAGGACTCCTGGGCTGACCACAGGCGGGCACTTGCCCGAGCTGCCGACCACTGGACCCAAGGCCTGCAGCTTTCCACCGGACCGGAGATCCTGGACTTGTTCATCACGGAGCAACTCTTGTGGAACTGCCCTGAGGATCTCCGCCAGTTCATCCGAGACCAGAAGCCAAAGGGATCCACGGCTACAGCTGCCCTTGCCGATGACTACACCAACAACCGGGCCCCTGAGGCCAGGAGAGCGGCCACCAGCAGCACCTGGAGAGGGGGTAAGATGAATTCTGCGACTGCCCCACCTGCCCCTAGACTGCAGGGGGTGTCCCCCTCAACTCCCCTCTCCAGGCCCGTGGCGGAACCAAGACGGTGCCACCAGTGCAACCTACCTGGACACTTCAAGGCCATGTGCCCTCAGCGTCCCAAGGCCCCGGCTCCGTCCCCGTCCCAAGGGCCGCCCAAGGTGTATTGTGTGGGTGGGGGTGGTGGTAGGTCCCTGGACAGCTTCCAACCTGTCACCGTCGGCCAGTCTGTGACCATAGGACTGCGAGACAGCGCCTCGGAGGTGACTCTGGTGCGGCCTGAGATGGTGTCCCCCCAAGACTTGATCCCTGGAAAAACCCTCGCTGTCTCCGGGATTGGAGGCATTGACCCGGCGCTGCCTGTTGCTGACATTTATGTGGACTGGGGCGCAGGGCGAGGGGTGAGGGAGGTGGGGGTAACTGATCGGATCCCTGCAAACGTGCTACTTGGGACAGATTTGGGGCAAATAACCTCCCAGTTTGGCCCCGCCCCAAAGGCTGAACCTTCAGCCAGTGCTGACATGACTCCTGACAATGTTAATGTGTTATCTATGAATGATGTAAGGGAGGAGGGAGTGAACTCTGATATTTCTGCTTGCACAGACACCATAGACACACACACAGCTGCAGCTGTGACAGGGGAGGGGGTCAGAGAAAGGTGTGACAATGCCTCTACAAGTAACCAGCCTGTGAGCTGGGATCTGTTGCCCTCTGCAGGGATAAGCAGAGAGCAGGGTGCTGCAGGGGGAGGACCAGTGTGTGGGGTGGGGGCTACCACAGCAAATGTGGGGTCCCCAGAGATTTCACAGCGGGGTTCTGTTGCTGCAGGAGGGGAACAGGCAGGTGAGATTGGGGCCGGTCCAGGAGCGGAAGTGCTCCCAGGTAAGATCTCGGTGCATGGTTCCCCCACAACCGGGGTGTCAGGAAGCCAGGTAGGTCTGCCTGAACCGGCGACTTGGTCAGGAACGGAGGAGGAGCAGGCACGACCCACGGTCGCAGCGGCTGTGGCCGCTGTCACCCGCAGTGGGAGTGCTGGAAGCCAAGGGGCCTCCCGGAGGTCCGATAGCTCTTCCCCTTCTGACCAAGTGGCAGCCGAGTCAGGTGGAGGCCAGGACACAGGTCCCGGGGTACTGACCGAAGATGTGACAGTCTCGTCGATTCTGGCCACATCTGGTCAGGGGTTTCAGGCAGCGTTAGAAGCTGACGACAGCCTGAAAGCTCTAAAGGAGCAGGCGGCACAGCCTCCCTCGGACTCGGACCCGGAGCGAGTGGTCTGGGACCAAGGACGGCTGTACCGGGCCACGGTCCAGCAGGGTTCACCGGAGGCGTGGCCCAGGGACCGACAGTTGGTGGTACCCTATCCGTTCCGGACGGAGTTGTTGCGGATCGCACATGAGATTCCGATGGCCGGACACCTAGGGATCGCTAAGACCAAGGCCAGGTTAAACCAGCATTTCTACTGGCCAAAAATGGGGGCCGATGTGGCTGCCTACTGCCGTTCGTGTGAAACCTGTCAGAGAGTGGGGAAGGCGGGGCCACACCCCAAAGCCCCACTGGTATCTCTGCCAATCATCGATGAGCCTTTCAGGAGGGTGGCTGTGGATCTGGTCGGCCCGCTGGCCATCCCCAGCAGCTCCGGGAAACGCTTCATACTGACGGTAGTGGACTATGCCACCCGGTACCCAGAAGCAGTGGCCTTGTCGTCCATTCGGGCTGACAAGGTGGCCACCGCATTGCTGGAGATTTTCTCCCGAGTGGGTTTTCCCCAGGAAATGCTCACCGACCGGGGGACCCAATTCATGTCCCAGCTGATGGAGACCCTCTGTAAGCAAGTCCAGGTGCGACATCTGGTGGCCAGCCCGTACCATCCACAGACTAATGGCCTGTGCGAGCGGTTCAATGGCACCTTAAAGCAGATGCTTAAGATGTTGGTCGACTCCCATGGGCGTGACTGGGAGCGGTATCTCCCACACCTGTTATTTGCTTACCGGGAGGTTCCACAGGCCTCAACAGGATTCTCACCGTTTGAGCTCCTGTACGGGCGACGTGTGCGGGGCCCCCTGGCTCTGGTGAAAGAGGCTTGGGAAGGGGATTTGGCCACCCCTGGAGTGTCGGTTATCGAGTGTGTCATGCGCTTCCGGGACAAAATGCAGGCCTTGACGCAACTGGTACACGACAATATGGCTCAAGCCCAGGCTGATCAGAAGCGTTGGTACGACCAGAACGCTTGTGAGAGGACCTACCAAGTGGGTCAAGAGGTGTGGGTACTGGTCCCCGTACCACAGGACAAGCTTCAGGCAGCCTGGGAAGGCCCATACCTCGTGTACCAGCAGCTCAACCCTGTGACGTACCTGGTCACCCTGGACCCTGCCCGTGGAAGGCGGAAGCCCTTCCATGTGAACATGATGAAGGCACATCATGAGCGGGAGGCATGTGCGCTCCCCGTGTGCAACCTGCCCGAGGAGGGAGAAGTGGAAACCCTCTTGGATATGCTAGCCCAGGTTAGGGCAGGCGGATCCATTGAGGATGTGGAGGTTGGCCACCAGCTCTTGGAGGACCAACGGTCCCAGCTGTGGGCCACCCTCCTCCCCTTCCGGGGGTTGTTTACCAACCAGCCCGGAAGGACTGACTTGGCTGTCCATCACGTGGACACTGGGGATCATCCCCCGATCCGGCGTTCAGCATATCGGGTCTCCCTGGAAGTGCAGCAACACATGCGCCAGGAGATTGACGAGATGCTGAAGCTGGGGGTGATCCAGGCATCCAACAGCGCTTGGGCCTCGCCTGTAGTCCTCGTCCCTAAGAAGGACCGAACCACTCGGTTCTGCGTGGACTACAGGGGGCTCAATGCTGTCACGGTCGCCGATGCGTACCCAATGCCACGCATCGATGACCTGCTCGATCAGTTGGCCGGGGCTCAGTACCTGACCATCATGGATCTGAGCCGGGGATATTGGCAGATCCCCCTGACTCCCAAGGCCAGGGAACGCTCTGCCTTTATTACCCCATTTGGACTGTACGAGTCCACGGTGATGCCATTCGGGATGAGGAATGCCCCTGCCACTTTCCAGCGGATGGTCAACACCCTGCTCAAGGGACTTGAAGGGTACGCGGCCGCGTACCTGGATGACATTGCCGTCTTCAGTCCCACCTGGGAGGACCACCTAGAGCATCTAGCACAGGTGCTCAGGCGGATCCACCGGGCAGGTTTGACCATCAAGCCGGGAAAGTGTCAGCTGGCCATGAGCGAGGTCCAGTACCTCGGTCACCGGGTAGGTGGGGGAACGCTGAAGCCCGAGCCTGAGAAAGTGGAAGCCATCGCATCCTGGCCCACCCCCAGGACCAAGAAGCAGGTGATGTCCTTCTTGGGGACCGCTGGGTACTATAGGAGGTTTGTTCCATGCTATAGTAGCCTGGCAAAGCCCTTGACGGACCTCACCAAGAAGAAGCTGCCCTCTGCAGTCGATTGGACAGTGGACTGCGAGACAGCCTTCCGGGCCATAAAGGACGCCCTGTCCAGCCCGCCCGTGCTACGGGCAGCCGACTTCACGCGGCCGTTTGTAGTACAGACCGACGCCAGTGACTTCGGCCTCGGTGCGGTGCTCAGCCAGGTGGACTCTGCGAGCCAAGAGCACCCAGTCTTGTACCTGAGCAGGAAGCTGTTACCAAGGGAAGTGGCCTATTCTACAATGGAGAAGGAGTGCCTGGCCATAGTGTGGGCCCTGCAGCGTCTGCAACCCTATCTATACGGGCGCCACTTCATCGTGGAGACGGGCCACAATCCCCTCAGCTGGTTGCACACCGTCTCTGGGACGAATGGGCGATTGTTGCGATGGAGCCTTGCGCTCCAGCAATACAACTTCACCATTCGCCACAAAAGGGGCCGTGACCACGGTAACGCAGACGGGCTGTCCCGACAAGGAGAGGTCGCGGACGGGCGCACGGGGGAACACCGGAGTGTGCTGCCCCCTAGCGCCCTCAAAAGGGGGGAGGTGTGAGGTAAATCCGGAGATATGACGATAAATCATGACATTCAAGTCATGTCAGGAAGCCCTCTCCTGGTGTCACTACCCCCTTCCCTTCACACAACTGGTTTAGCAACAAATCCATGGCCATGTCCTGTGATATGGAAATTAGGTGGCTTTAGGACAATGGACACAGGATGACTCCCTGCCGTCACCCTGTAGTAGGAGCTGCTAGCTAGTTAGCAAGGCTATGGAAATAGCCAGACAGAACGACTCCAGTAAAAAAATGGTTCATATCTCGCAAGCCATATTTCCGATAACTATGGCAACCATAAAAATGGTGTCTCCGCATGTGGACGATGCCGGCACCCCCTTTTTATGGGAACAGGACATTGGGAAATGCCCCAGGCGTGATATCAGCCAATGGGGAACTGGCAGACAGGTCATGAGTCCCCTCGTTCTGTAGCTAAATTCATAACTGTCACAATGAGAGCATTGGCGTCCGCCTACGACGCTCCCAGGCAAAGTTATAGCCAAAATCCCCTTTGCTGGATAATTCTGATCCATGCAGGGGGAGTGGCAGTGCTTCCCTGTGAGGTCACTAAGGTAGGAGGGGACCTGGATCTGCCCAGGTTGATAACCCTACTTCGGCCATTTTCCAGGGTTCTTCTGCTCGGGGGCCTGGTTGGGAAAGACCTGTGAGGAAGAATCCTAGAAACCTGGTCTACAGCGCCCCCCTGTGGCCAGACACACAAGGTACTGATGTAATTGTATACCTGTTTGTAACCCATGCTTTATCTGTAACTGTACTCTGACATATGTATATTCTGTAGATTCCCTATTGTATATATTGTAGTTTCTAGTGTGCTTTAGGCGATTAAATTATATAATTAATCTTGGGCTGTTCTGTTATCTCGATCTTGAATCCCACGTCTGTGTGTTCGGCTAATAGTTACCGTGAAGCGGTTGGTGGCAGCGAGTTGTGCCAAGGATTATTGTGGGGAGGCCAGTGAGATTCGGGGAGAGTTTATATATTCCGCCCGCGGAGGTCGGGGGAATATATACCCTTCTCTCGCCGGGGGCCCTTCAATAATCGGCATAAGTAGTATAGCGGCCTCCTTGCTTATTGTCGGGCAATTCCATAATTGGCCTGACTATAAGAGGGGCGCTAGAGAGCGCGTCACGTGCTCTGTCTGTCGGTCGGGAGGTATAAAGGAGGGGGACGCCCCCTTGCTACCCCCCGATTGTGACGTACTGGTAGCCAGCGCGGGGGATTTCTGAGTGACCCCCCGGTGGTTTGTGACATACTGTATCTAGGAGGCTATGTGGGGGCTTATACTGTATATAGGAGGCTGTGTGGGGCTCATACTGTATATAGGAGGCTGTGTGGGGCTCATACTGTATATAGGAGGCTGTGTGGGGCTCATACTGTATATAGGAGGCTATGTGGGGGCTTATACTGTATATAGGAGGCTGTGTGGGGGCTTATACTGTATATAGGAGGCTGTGTGGGGCTCATGCTGTATATAGGAGGCTATGTGGGGGCTTATACTGTATATAGGAGGCTGTGTGGGGCTCATACTGTATATAGGAGGCTATGTGGGGGCTCATACTGTATATAGGAGGCTATGTGGGGGCTCATACTGTATATAGGAGGATATGTGGGGCTCATGCTGTATATAGGAGGATATGTGGGGTTTATACTGTATATAGGAGGCTATGTGGGGCTCATGCTGTATATAGGAGGCTGTGTGGGGGCTCATACTGTATATAGGAGGATATGTGGGGCTCATGCTGTATATAGGAGGCTGTGTAGGGGCTCATACTGTATATAGAAGGCTATGTGGGGGCTAATGCTGTATGTAGGAGGCTATGTGAGGGCTCATACTGTATATAGGAGGCTGTGTGGAGCTCATGCTGTATATAGGAGGCTGTGTGGGGGCTCATACTGTATATAGGAGACTATGTGGGCGCTCATGCTGTATATAGGAGGCTATGTGGGGGCTCATACTGTATATAGGAGACTATGTGGGCGCTCATGCTGTATATAGGAGGCTGTGTGGGGCATCATACTGTATATAGGAAGCTGTGGGGGCTCATACTGTATATAGGAGGCTGTGTGGGGGCTCATACTGTATATAGGAGGCTGTGTGGAGCTCATACTGTATATAGGAGGCTGTGTGGGGGCTCATACTGTATATAGGAGGCTGTGTGGAGCTCATACTGTATATAGGAGGCTGTGTGGAGCTCATACTGTATATAGGAGGCTGTGTGGGGGCTCATGCTGTATATAGGAGTCTGTGTGGAGGCTCATGCTGTATATAGGAGGCTGTGTGGGGCTCATGCTGTATATAGGAGGCTATGTGGGGGCTTATTCTGTATATAGGAGGCTTTGTGGGGGCTTATACTGTATATAGGAGGCTGTGTGGGGCTCATGCTGTATATAGGAGGCTATGTGGGGGCTTATACTGTATATAGGAGGCTGTCTGGGGCTCATACTGTATATAGGAGGCTATGTGGGGGCTCATACTGTATATAGGAGGCTATGTGGGGGCTCATACTGTATATAGGAGGATATGTGGGGCTCATGCTGTATATAGGAGGATATGTGGGGCTCATACTGTATATAGGAGGCTATGTGGGGCTCATGCTGTATATAGGAGGCTGTGTGGGGGCTCATACTGTATATAGGAGACTATGTGGGCGCTCATGCTGTATGTAGGAGGCTATGTGAGGGCTCATACTGTATATAGGAGGCTGTGTGGAGCTCATGCTGTATATAGGAGGCTGTGTGGGGGCTCATACTGTATATAGGAGACTATGTGGGCGCTCATGCTGTATATAGGAGGCTGTGTGGGGCATCATACTGTATATAGGAAGCTGTGTGGAGCTCATACTGTATATAGGGGGCTGTGTGGGGGCTCATACTGTATATAGGAGGCTGTGTGGGGGCTCATACTGTATATAGGAGGCTGTGTGGAGCTCATACTGTATATAGGAGGCTGTGTGGGGGCTCATACTGTATATAGGAGGCTGTGTGGAGCTCATACTGTATATAGGAGGCTGTGTGGGAGCTCATACTGTATATAGGAGGCTGTGTGGGGGCTCATACTGTATATAGGAGGCTATGTGGGGTATCATACTGTATATAGGAAGCTGTGTGGAGCTCATACTGTATATAGGAGGCTGTGTGGAGCTCATACTGTATATAGGAGGCTGTGTGGGGCTCATACTGTATATAGGAGGCTGTGTGGAGCTCATACTGTATATAGGAGGCTGTGTGGGGGCTCATGCTGTATATAGGAGGCTGTGTGGAGGCTCATGCTGTATATAGGAGGCTGTGTGGAGCTCATACTGTATATAGGAGGCTATCTGGGGGCTCATGCTGTATATAGGAGGCTGTGTGGAGCTCATACTGTATATAGGAGGATATGTGGGGCTCATGCTGTATATAGGAGGCTGTGTGGGGGCTCCTGCTGTATATAGGAGGCTGTGTGGGGCATCATACTGTATATAGGAAGCTGTGTGGAGCTCATACTGTATATAGGAGGCTGTGTGGGGCTCATGCTGTATATAGGAGGCTATGTGGGGGCTCCTGCTGTATATAGGAAGCTGTGTGGGGGCTCCTGCTGTATATAGGAGGCTATGTGGGGGCTCCTGCTTTATATAGGAGGCTATGTGGGGGCTCCTGTTGTATATAGGAGGCTATGTGGGGGCTCATGCTGTATATAGGAGGCTATGTGGGGGCTCCTGCTGTATATAGGAAGCTGTGTGGGGGCTCCTGCTGTATATAGGAAGCTGTGTGGAGCTCATACTGTATATAGAAGGCTATCTGGGGGCTCATTCTGTATATAGGAGGCTATGTGGGGGCTCCTGCTGTATATAGGAAGCTGTGTGGGGGCTCCTGCTGTATATAGGAGGCTATCTGGGGGCTCATACTGTATATAGGGGGTGTCAGCATGCTTAATTCTTCTAAATATGAAGTGATATTAACATTGAGCAGAGTTAATTTCAGCCTATTGGTTTGGCCTCCCGACCAGTCACAGGCTCCCATGGGACCCCTCTGGAACATGAATTGCCCACCCCTGATCTATAGGACTATGGCGTGGCCGGGTACAGGGCTCTCGGCAATCTCTGGTAGTGCGCTTGGATGAGCACCGCTTTATTCAGACAAGGGGCACATGATTAGTAGTGACCGGCAGTGACGCCCCCCCGTGATCATACATATATCACCCCTCTTGTGGACTGATGTACAATCCCTTTAAGCCGACGACGGCATTGTAGCAGAATCTCCTGACCGCTTCCTTTCTATGGATCTCCTTCTGTTCTGCTCCATTTCATCACCAACAAGTAAGTGGCACAAAGTGTTGCTGCAGCCGCCTCCCTCAAATAACACCCCCTTAGGCTCGTTTCACAGTTGCGTTGAACGGCATCCGTCACAATGTGTGGTGTAACGCATGTGACGGACCTTGCAAAAAGTGTGATAATAAAGGCATCACCGCCCACACCCCGACATCACCGCCCACACCCCGACATCACCGCCCACACCCCGACGTCACCGCCCACACCCCGGCACTACCGCACCCATCATCTCCGCACACACACTGGCACTACCTCAGTGACGTCCCTGCTGACAGTGCGATTCACTTCTGTTGCTGCGTGGAGCTCACAGGAGCGGCGGTGTTCTACGGCCGCTCCTGTCAGCTTCATGTAGCAGAGCTGGATGCGTTGCGGGACCTCGTGTGGATTACGCCGGACCTGGATGGGTATTTGGGGATTTTAATAAAGTGGTGAAAGAGGGTGGGTTTTTTTGTCTTTTATTCCAAATAAAGGATTTTTCAGGTGTATGTGTTTGCCACCATAGACAATCATTAAACACCGTGGCGGATTCCAACGGAATCCGTCAAGGTGCACTATTTTAACGACACAAAAAACGCTACATGCAGAGTCCCTTCCGCCCGACGCAGCGTCAAAATAACGACGCTGCGTCGCAAGACTATCCGTAGCTAATAGAAGTCTTTGAGGAATTTAACGGTTTCCTGCAACGGTTACCGTAATTCCTCATGGCTGCGGATAGCAACGGAAGCGTCCAACGCAAGCGTGAAAGTAGCCTTAGTCATATCAGGGCTTGCTATTTGCAGGACGAGTTGTACTTTTGAATGACGCTATTTATTTTACCATATAGTGAATTGGAAAACCGAGGAAAAAAAATTCCAAGTGCGGTGAAATTTTGAATTTTTCGGGATCAGGCTGAGCGAGGGCTCCTGTTTTTTTTCGTTCTGAGCTGACTATTTAAATCCCCCATCACAGATTGACGCCAGGATTTAGCTATTAAATGGGCGCGGATGGACCTTTGATCCTCCCGCCGCTGTTAGAGGCACATGATGGCTGATCAGATCAGCCGTCATGTGCGGGGAAAGACGTGGGCTCGGCGTGTGAGGCTAGGTTCACACACTGCGTTTTTTTGACGCTGCTTTTTTGTGCGTTTTTTGCGGCAAAAACCGCACAAAAACGCACCCGTGTCAAAAAAACGCGGCCATAAACGCACGCATTTTTGCTGCGATTTGGTGCGTTTTTTGCTGCGTTTTTGCTCACTGCGTCTTTATGCGTTTTTTATCAGTGAACAAAAAAAAAAAAGGTCTGATGTCATTTCCTTCTTCAATGTGTTCTTCAATGTGTTCTTCATTCTCCACTAGTGTATGCAGAAGAGCAGACAGCTGCAGAACTACAAGGCTCAGCATACTCCATCCAATACTGTATGCAGGAGAGCAGACAGCAGCTGCAGAACTACAAGGCTCAGCATGCTCCATCCAGGACTGTATGCTGGAGGGAGAGTCAGGGGGAGCAGACCTACAAGGCTCAGCATCCTCCATCCAATAGTGTATGCAGGAGAGCAGACAGCTGTCGAACTACAAGGCTCAGCATCCTCCATCCAATAGTGTATGCAGGAGAGCAGACAGCAGCTGTCGAACTACAAGGCTCAGCATCCTCCTTCCAGGACTGTATGCAGGATTTCTTTGCCCCCCCCAAACAAAGTGACGTGGGCTTCGCCATATTTTTGTATGCTAGCCGGGTACAGCAGGCAGGTAGGGGCTGCCCCCAACTCCCAGCTGCCTATTTGTACCCGGCTGGGAACCCAAAATATAGAGAAGCCCTTTTTTTTTTTTTTAATTATTTCATGAATTTCATGAAATGATTAAAAAAAAAAAAAAAAAATGACGTGAGCTTTGCCTAATTTTTGTGTCCAGCCGGGTACAACTAGGCAGCTGGGGATTGGAATCCACAGTGCAGGGTGCCCATGCTTTCTGGGCACCCCCGCTGCGAATTGCAGTCCGCAGCCACCCCAGAAAATGGCGCTTTCATAGAAGCGCCATCTTCTGGCGCTGTATCCAACTCTTCCAGCTGCCCTGATGCCGGGTGGCTCACTGGGTAATAATGGGGTTAGGGCTAGCTGTATATTATCAGCTGGCTCTAAGCCCGAAATTCATGGTGTCACGCCAATATTAGACATGGCCACCATGAATTTCTAGTAAAGATAAAAAAAACCACAACACACAGAAAAATATTTTTATTAGAAATAAAACACAACACAATTAGTGACTCCATCTTTATTGAAATAAAGAACCCCTCTCCGCAGTAATCCTGGGTCAAGGGTCCCGCGCCGTCCAATCCGGATCCAATATCATCTGATCGGTTTGCTGGAAGGCAAAGCGATCAGATGATGTGTCAGGTTCTAGGGGCTGAATCCCATCACACATCAGCTGATTGTATAAAAGCCGGTTATACAATCAGTAGATGCATCAGTAGAAAAAAAAAAATAATACTCACTTATGTGCTGATTACCGGCAGCTCCTGCAGCGATTGGAGGAGTCTGATCCTGTCCGATCGCTGCAGGAGCTGCCGGTAATCAGGGATGAAGTCTCCTGACGCATCCGCTGATAGGTTAAACCGGCCGGGCGCCCGCGTCACCGCGATACTTACGATCACCTGATGCGTCAGGTGACTGCATCAGGTGATCCATCGCCAGGTCCTGCATCCTGCAGGCATACGTACCCGGGGAGACTGCACACACCCGGAGCGGCGGTACCGGGAGGAGGATCTGGGAGCGGGCATGGCACCGGGAGTCTGCAGACAGGTGAGTATAACTTTTTTTTTTTTTTCCTACTGTTCACTTTTGATTTCGCAGCTGCCTCCACCTCCCGCCCGTACATGACGCCGCACGGGAGCAGACATGCACAGGACTGGAGGTGGACGCGGCGGTGACTGTACCGGGAGGATTCACGCTTCTGTGTTTACTGACAGAAGGAATCCTCTTCCTGTACACGTCACTTTACTACCCACCTCCTGCGTTTATAGCTGCGTTTTTGGTCTTAGAAATGCACCAAAACGCAGCTATTTGCGTTTCTCATTGCGTCTTTCAACATCCCATTGCACTCAATGGATGAAAAGCGCAGTGAAAAACGCGGGAATAATTGACATGATGCGTTTTTGTGGCACCACAAAAACGCAGCTGAAAAAAACCGCTGTGTGCAGACAGCAAAAATGAAAACTCATAGACTTTGCTGGGGAAGCAAAGTCCTGCAGTTTTCTGAGCAAAAACGCACCCGAAAACTGCGCAAAAACGCCGCGAAAAACGCACTGTGTGAACTTACCCTGAGCCCGCATCAAAGGCAGAGGCACGACACAACATGACACAATTGTCCGCCATGGGTCATGCCTTTATTTCTTCATGCTGCGCAGGCATAATCAGAACACGTGTAAAATGACATTGAAATTGCGCCAAACCTTTGCCCCTTTTTACATTTCTTTTCTCAAACAGAAAATTCTGAACCTGCAGTCGGACGAGCACATCTTCAAGTTTATACAGGCCAAGATGGGCTTCACAACGAGGTGAGCTCCTAGGGATAAGAGGGGGGCTTAATGGGAAGGTGTCGTCAAAAAATATTTTTTTCAATAACTGAAAAAATATAAAGTATTAATGTTTTAATGTTATGTTTACATATTATTTGTTTTTAATTGAGAAAAATATTAAAAAAAATTTAAGTTTTGGATATTTTCCAGTCTTAAACATTAGAGGGAGCAGCTGCTGAAATCCTACTGTAGAAATATCTCACATTACAGCTGCAGTAAAAGTGGGCGGAGTCTGCTCTCCTTTGTGTGATGTCACATCCCCCTCCCAATCTGGGTGTTTCCAAAAGGATAAGTGGAAACATTCCCCAACATCTCTGCTTGCTGTCAGTGACTAGAAACATTCCCCAACATCTCTGCTTGTTGTCAGTGAATAGAAACAACAATCCCCAACATCTCTGCTTGCTGTCAGTGACTAGAAACATTCCCCAACATCTCTGCTTGCTGTCAGTGACTAGAACCATTCACCAACATCTCTGCTTGTTGTCAGTGAATAGAAACAACAACCCCAACATCTCTGCTTGCTGTCAGTGACTAGAAACATTCCCCAACATCTCTGCTTGCTGTCAGTGACTAGAAACATTCCCCAACATCTCTGCTTGCTGTCAGTGAATAGAAACAACAATCCCCAACATCTCTGCTTGCTGTCAGTGACTAGAAACATTCCCCAACATCTTTGCTTGCTGTCAGTGACTAGAAACATTCCCCAACATCTCTGCTTGCTGTCAGTGACTAGAAAGATTCTCCAACATCTCTGCTTGCTGTCAGTGAATAGAAACATTCCCCAACATCTCTGCTTGCTGTCAGTGAGTGGAAACCACACATACATAGGGATATATAGCTTGCAGAGCGTCGCTCCTCCTGTGTCATGTGTCAGGAGCGACGCTCTGCAGGTTATTCCTGTGCATGTGTCAAGAGAAGCAATGCTCTGCAGACTGACACAAGCAGGGAGATATACTGTATACCGCGCTGTCCCGCTGAGCTGGTGGTGGCAGAGCGGTGGGAGCTGAGGAGCAGCGACGGCGGTGGAGGACACCATAGCGGTACTCACCCATGATATACCGCGCTGCCCCACTGAGCTGCTAGGAGCAGAAGCCGGTGAGCACACACAAGCAGGGGGGTTGGTGGTATCCGGGCGGTGGGGGCTGGGGAGCAGCACCGGCGGAGGGGGGAGTAGCGTACCGGGACTCGCCCACCCCGGCGGCTGACTGGGGAAGCTCCACATAGACGGCGCTGATCTCCTCCCTCTGCTGTGATCTGGACAGCCCAGGCAGCGCGTCCAGGTCACAGCAGACGCCGACTCCATGTTAGTCTATGGGGTCGGATCCCGACCACTGACCTCTATGCCCAGAGGCTGCCATAAAGGAGGTGAGTATCTCTTGTTACAAACACCAAATCCAAGATGGCCGCCCCCAGTGTGTCAGTAAAACTAGAATTAAATAAAAACAAAATAAACAGTGAGTTTATTTTTGTATTAAAAATACTTGATTTCATGATCACTATTATTGATACAAATATAAAAGAAAGTGAGACCTTCCCTTTAAAGGGACAAATTCCCTTTAACGCCGCCTCTTTTTCACATACGAGGAGAAGTCTGTGCAGCTTTATATTGGAGGCTGCTCGGGTGCATCGGTCCTGGTGTCGGTGGGTACCGGTCCGCGCCTCGTCCTCTGATCCTGCCTCTCTCTTCTTTATAGAGACTTCGATGCCAACCTTTACCTCTGCGAGGAGCCGTTCCAGCTTCTGCCGCTGGACACATTCGGGAGACTCTCCGATTCTTTCCTCCTCTACCCTTTCGTTATTGCTCTCTTCTTCTTCACCATCGCGACCGCCATCACCGTGTTCTGCAACCTCAGGTAATGAAACTAGGTTTACTTTTTTGTTTTTTAATTGGCGGCACTGTCACGCTAGGTACTGGGAAGCACCAAGCGAGAGGGAAGATGGTGACCCCTGACAAAACCTACCGCTGGTCTCTGGGGTCCCTCACCACCCTAGAGAGGTTCTGCACCTATGCGCCAAGCTGGATACCTTACCCTAGGTACCCCTAGTATGGTGACCTCCTGACCAAACCTACCGCTGGTCCCTGGGGTCCCTCACCAGACTAGATAGGTTCTTCTCCTATGCGCCGAGCTGGATACCTGACCGTAGGTACCCCTAGTATGGTGACCTCTGACCAAACCTACCGCTTGTTCCTGGGGTCCCTCACACACACTAGATAGGTTCTGCACCTATGCGCCGAGCTGGATACCTGACCGTAGGTACCCCTAGTATGGTGATCTCTGACCAAACCTACTGCTGGTCCCTGGGGTCCCTCACCACCCTAGATGGGTTCTGCGCCTAGCTGGATACCTGACCCTAGTATGGTGACCCCTGACCAAACCTACCGTTGGTTCCTGGGGTCCCTCACCAGACTAGATAGGTTCTGCACCTATGCGCCGAGCCGGATACCTGACCCTAGGTATCCCTAGTGCTGGGCCCTAAATAGGGAACAGATGGGATGAGCTCTTCGTCAACCCCACTAAACACTATAGAAGACACAAGGAGGACACAAGGGGGAAAAAGCATGAACAACTTATCTACTGCTTTCAGTAATGATATCACAGAGGAGTACAAGCCACCTGCTTGCAACCAGAGCTAGAAAGAACTGAAAATATCACCAGCACCAGTCCAAAAAAGGAAGGGTTATTTAAACACCAAGGGAATACTGACAATTAACAGCTGGGTGGAAGGCGAGCTCCTGCTGGGTCCAAAAGGGAGAGATGAATCCAGCAGGAAAGCTACCTATACCAAAGAATACTGACAGCATGGACAATGGAGAGTCAGTGAGCAGCCAGACACTGTGACCTTCTATGGCCAGAGACCACATGCCTGTCTGTAACCCGTGGCACTCCTGTGACAGGCACATTCTTGTTTATGACAATTTAGGAAGTCGCTTTCTGAACTTATTTATTTGCTTTCCAGTAATCCTTCAACGTCTAAGAAGGCGCCTCCGCCGGAGCAGAAGCCGTGTCCGGTGAGAGCCGACGTCGCCTACAACCTGATGCACAGCCTCCTGTTCGGCTGCCTGGCCGTCAGCACCATGAGGTGAGTCCACGTCGGGGGCGACCATTTATCAGCAGCGGGATCCTCGCTGCATTTCGTCATTCAACTGAAACGGACTCTGACGTGTTTGGCTGCAGGATGAAATATCTGTGGACGTCGCACATGTGCGTGCTCGCTTCGTTCGGGCTCGCCAGTGTGGAGATTTGGGGGTCTGCGCTGAGACTGCTGCGTCTCCACACACCGCAAAGGGTGAGTACAAGAAATGTGCGGAGCCTAATCTTACCCCCTTCATACCGTACCACCCCCACCCCCCAATGTAAATTAACTGGCGGCCGAACTGATGCAAGCCCCCTCTATGCTGCATGGGTATCAAGTGCCCCCTCCATGCTGCATGGGTATCAAGTGCCCCCTCCATGCTGCATGGGTATCAAGTGCCCCCCCGTGCTGCATGGGTATCAGGAGTTTAGGAATCAGTTTGGTCCCGTCACGTTACTTTACTTTACCCCAAATCTTCAAAATTCTACCTGCAGCCATTAGTGTTTGTCTCTTGCCCCCCCCGGCCACATTCACTGACATCAGGGTTAAAAAGCCCAAAGAATTACATCATTTTGAGTGATTAGACCTTGGTGTGTTACTACTTGAGTGCACTAGATGGCAGCAGAGTCATATTTCACAGATCACGCTTAGAAACAAGGGAAAGTTTTCCTTATAGCGGCGGCGCTCCAGATACAGAGCGGCACGGAGGGGGGCACGGTGGGGCCGGAGGGGGGCACGGTGGGGCCGGAGGGGGGCACAATGGGATTGAAGGAGGGCACAATGGGATTGAAGGAGCGCACAATGGGGCCAGAGGGGGCACAATGGGATTGAAGGAGGGCATAATGGTGTGTGAGGGGGGCACAATGGGGAATGGGGCCAGAGGTGGCACAATGGGACCGAAGGAGGTCCCAGTGAGGCCGGAGGGGAGCACAATGGGACCAAACGAGGGTACAGTGGAGCCAGAGGGGGACACAATGGGATTGAAGGAGGGCATAATGGAGTGTGAGGGGAGCACAATGGGACAAGAGGGGGGGCACAATGGGAACAAAGAAGGGCACAGTGAGGCCAGAGGGGGGCACAATGGGACCGAAGGAGGGCATAATGGTGTGTGAGGGGGGCACAGTGGGATCGAAGGAGGCACAATGGAACCAGAGGGGGGCACAGTGGAATGTGAAGGGGGGCACATGATGGAGTACAAGGGGGGGTCACAATGGAGCCGGAGGGGGCACGATGGGGCCGGAGGGTGGGGACACAGGGGGAATGGAACACAATAGGAATGGAAGGGGGAAACGATGGAGGGGGGGAGGGGACACAATGGGGCTGGAGGGGACACAATGGGGCCGGAAGGGGGGGGAACGGAGGGGAGGGGACCTGGAGGGAAGGGGACACGCTGGGGCCGGAGGAGAGGGGGGACACGCTGGGGCCGGAGGAGAGGGGGGACACGCTGGGGCCGGAGGAGAGGGGGGACACGCTGGGGCCGGAGGAGAGGGGGACACGCTGGGGCCGGAGGAGAGGGGGCCACGATGGGGCCGGCAGAGAGGGGGCACGATGAGGCCGGAATGGGGGTGTGATGGGGATGGAGGGGTATCTTGGGGGGTGGAGTGGCATGTTTGGGCTGGAGGGTAACATTGGGGCTAGAGGGGAATGTTGAGGTCGGAGGGGCACTTTACCTTGGCTGGGGTATTAATAGGGTAACGTGAACCTTTTTGCCCAGGAGTGCAGAGCGTTGCAGTTGTGGTTGGGGGGAGCGATGGTGGCTGGAGACATTTTAATTCTTACTATTTGATAATTCTTTGTTTTCCAGACCAGCGTCCTCCAATATTCTGCAGTGATATTGGTGCTAGTTGCTGTGGTGTATAAGGTAAGAAAGTGCTGGTTTATGTCGTCACCCTGCGGTGCACGGTGTTTGCAGCTTTGGAGAATAAGACAAACTATTTATGTTTCTGGACAATGGCACTGATATTGTAACACTATAAATGAAGTTTAATATCCTAGAGACAGATGATTTCTATCCTTAGCGCCCAGCCTGCCCTGACACCCGCAGAGCCGAGGAGCCACAGATTGCAGATAACTCCTGGCCTCATGCAAAGCCTAGAGTATAAAATGGGTGATAACAGAGAACAGTAGCTGTTGAATTTCCTTGGTATCCCCAAATCTACAGTCACAAGATTTATTGGTTCCATCTATGTTCTGTGTTTTGTTTTTTTTTAGTTCTGGCCTCGGATCACGGAGGAGATCTCTGAACTGCGGGAATTCTATGACCCGGACACTGTGCAGCTGATGAGCTGGATCAAGTAAGTACATACGACACACACTAAAGCATTGTGCTTCAATTCCCAGCCGTTGTCAGGATCTCTGCTTGCTGTCAGTGAGTAGCATAAGTATCCAGCCATATCCTGTCCACCGCCATTAACTTGAGAACGGCAGCAGCTATAGACATAGAAGTGGTGTCTAGGTATAGTAAAGTAGCCACATGTGTGTATACAGTGTGTCCACCCATATCCTGTCCACCGCCATTAACTTGAGAACGGCGGCAGCTATAGGCATAGAAGTGGTGTCTAGGTATAGTAAAGTAGCCACATGTGTGTATACAGTGTGTCCACCCATATCCTGTCCACCGCCATTAACTTGAGAACAGCGGCAGCTATAGGTATAGAAGTGGTGTCTAGGTATAGTAAAGTAGCCATACGCTACTCAATGAAACCACCTATAGCGCCACCTGGTGGAAAACAACGGAGTTAGCATTTTTATCTCGAAAACGGAATGAGATAGAGAAAAAAAGTGAGTTACAAAGTTGCAGGACATCAATTCAATAGGAATCCACACCTTGCACAGAAATGCTATGATAAGAACGTATAAACCTCACAAGGCTGCGGACGTGAAGCGATACCTCATGGAGACCTCCTACAAGTCATTGGGTATGGTGGCTGTGTGGAGTGGCCTCCGCTCACCTGACCTGACCCCATTGGACTTCTTTCTGTGAGGTCACATCACACAGCAGGTGTATGCGACCCCTCCACCAACATTGCAGGACCTACCACCACGTATCACAGATGCTTGTGCAGACGTGTCACCTACCATATTGCACAACGTGCAGCAAGACACAGTATGCTGTGCAGAGGCCAGATGTGCATTGCAGCAAGATACAGTATGCTGTGCAGAGGCCAGATGTGCATTGCAGCCAGATACAGTATGCTGTGCAGAGTGCAGATGTGCATTACAGCCAGATACAGTATGCTGTGCAGAGGCCAGATGTGCATTGCAGCCAGATACAGTATGCTGTGCAGAGTCCAGATGTGCATTGCAGCCAGATACAGTATGCTGTGCAGAGTCCAGATGTGCATTGCAGCCAGATACAGTATGCTGTGCAGAGTCCAGATGTGCATTGCAGCAAGATACAGTATGCTGTGCAGAGGCCAGATGTGCATTGCAGCCAGATACAGTATGCTGTGCAGAGTCCAGATGTGCATTGCAGCCAGATACAGTATGCTGTGCAGAGGCCAGATGTGCATTGCAGCCAGATACAGTATGCTGTGCAGAGGCCAGATGTGCATTGCAGCAAGATACAGTATGCTGTGCAGAGGCCAGATGTGCATTGCAGCCAGATACAGTATGCTGTGCAGAGGCCAGATGTGCATTGCAGCAAGATACAGTAATACAGTATGCTGTGCAGAGGCCAGATGTGCATTGCAGCAAGATACAGTATGCTGTGCAGAGGCCAGATGTGCATTGCAGCAAGATACAGTAATACAGTATGCTGTGCAGAGGCCAGATGTGCATTGCAGCAAGATACAGTATGCTGTGCAGAGGCCAGATGTGCATTGCAGCCAGATACAGTATGCTGTGCAGAGGCCAGATGTGCATTGCAGCAAGATACAGTATGATGTGCAGAGTCCAGATGTGCATTACAGCCAGATACAGTATGCTGTGCAGAGGCCAGATGTGCATTACAGCAGGATGCGGTATGCTGTGCAGAGTCCAGATGTGCAATGCAGCCAGATACAGTATGCTGTGCAGAGGCCAGATGTACATTGCAGCAAGATACAGTATGTTGTGCAGAGGCCAGATGTGCATTGCAGCAAGATACAGTATGTTGTGCAGAGGCCAGATGTACATTGCAGCAAGATACAGTATGCTGTGCAGAGTCCAGATGTGCATTGCAGCAAGATACAATATGCTGTGCAGAGTCCAGATGTGCATTGCAGCCAGATACAGTATGCTGTGCAGAGGCCAGATGTGCATTGCAGCCAGATACAGTATGCTGTGCAGAGGCCAGATGTGCATTGCAGCCAGATACAGTATGCTGTGCAGAGTCCAGATGTGCATTGCAGCCAGATACAGTATGCTGTGCAGAGTCCAGATGTGCATTGCAGCAAGATACAGTATGCTGTGCAGAGGCCAGATGTGCATTGCAGCCAGATACAGTATGCTGTGCAGAGTCCAGATGTGCATTGCAGCCAGATACAGTATGCTGTGCAGAGGCCAGATGTGCATTGCAGCCAGATACAGTATGCTGTGCAGAGGCCAGATGTGCATTGCAGCCAGATACAGTATGCTGTGCAGAGGCCAGATGTGCATTGCAGCAAGATACAGTAATACAGTATGCTGTGCAGAGGCCAGATGTGCATTGCAGCAAGATACAGTATGCTGTGCAGAGGCCAGATGTGCATTGCAGCCAGATACAGTATGCTGTGCAGAGTCCAGATGTGCATTGCAGCCAGATACAGTATGCTGTGCAGAGGCCAGATGTGCATTGCAGCCAGATACAGTATGCTGTGCAGAGGCCAGATGTGCATTGCAGCAAGATACAGTATGCTGTGCAGAGGCCAGATGTGCATTGCAGCCAGATACAGTATGCTGTGCAGAGGCCAGATGTGCATTGCAGCAAGATACAGTAATACAGTATGCTGTGCAGAGGCCAGATGTGCATTGCAGCCAGATACAGTATGCTGTGCAGAGGCCAGATGTACATTGCAGCAAGATACAGTATGTTGTGCAGAGGCCAGATGTGCATTGCAGCCAGATACAGTATGCTGTGCAGAGGCCAGATGTGCATTGCAGCCAGATACAGTATGCTGTGCAGAGGCCAGATGTGCATTGCAGCCAGATACAGTATGCTGTGCAGAGGCCAGATGTGCATTGCAGCCAGATACAGTATGCTGTGCAGAGGCCAGATGTGCATTGCAGCCAGATACAGTATGCTGTGCAGAGGCCAGATGTGCATTGCAGCCAGATACAGTATGCTGTGCAGAGGCCAGATGTGCATTGCAGCCAGATACAGTATGCTGTGCAGAGGCCAGATGTGCATTGCAGCCAGATACAGTATGCTGTGCAGAGGCCAGATGTGCATTGCAGCCAGATACAGTATGCTGTGCAGAGGCCAGATGTGCATTGCAGCCAGATACAGTATGCTGTGCAGAGGCCAGATGTGCATTGCAGCCAGATACAGTATGCTGTGCAGAGGCCAGATGTGCATTGCAGCCAGATACAGTATGCTGTGCAGAGGCCAGATGTGCATTGCAGCCAGATACAGTATGCTGTGCAGAGGCCAGATGTGCATTGCAGCCAGATACAGTATGCTGTGCAGAGGCCAGATGTGCATTGCAGCCAGATACAGTATGCTGTGCAGAGGCCAGATGTGCATTGCAGCCAGATACAGTATGCTGTGCAGAGGCCAGATGTGCATTGCAGCCAGATACAGTATGCTGTGCAGAGGCCAGATGTGCATTGCAGCCAGATACAGTATGCTGTGCAGAGGCCAGATGTGCATTGCAGCCAGATACAGTATGCTGTGCAGAGGCCAGATGTGCATTGCAGCCAGATACAGTATGCTGTGCAGAGGCCAGATGTGCATTGCAGCCAGATACAGTATGCTGTGCAGAGGCCAGATGTGCATTGCAGCCAGATACAGTATGCTGTGCAGAGGCCAGATGTGCATTGCAGCCAGATACAGTATGCTGTGCAGAGGCCAGATGTGCATTGCAGCCAGATACAGTATGCTGTGCAGAGGCCAGATGTGCATTGCAGCCAGATACAGTATGCTGTGCAGAGGCCAGATGTGCATTGCAGCCAGATACAGTATGCTGTGCAGAGGCCAGATGTGCATTGCAGCCAGATACAGTATGCTGTGCAGAGGCCAGATGTGCATTGCAGCCAGATACAGTATGCTGTGCAGAGGCCAGATGTGCATTGCAGCCAGATACAGTATGCTGTGCAGAGGCCAGATGTGCATTGCAGCAAGATACAGTATGCTGTGCAGAGGCCAGATGTGCATTGCAGCCAGATACAGTATGCTGTGCAGAGGCCAGATGTGCATTGCAGCCAGATACAGTATGCTGTGCAGAGGCCAGATGTGCATTGCAGCTGACGGGGGCCACTAATGAGCGCCATATGCGTGACCAGCATTCAATGTTTGGGGGGTCATGGGTTTCATATCATAGCATTTCTGTGCAAGGTGTGGATTCGTATTGAATTGATGATGCCCTACAACTTTGTAATTCACTTTTTTTCCTCTATCTCGTTCCATTTTCGAGATAAAAATGCTAACTCCGTTGTTTTCCACCAGGTGGCGCTATAGGTGGTTTCATTGCGTAGCGCATGGCTACTTTACTATACCTAGACACCACTTCTATGCCTATAGCTGCCGCCATTCTCAGGTTAATGGTAGTGGACAGGATATGGGGGGACACACTGTATATAGGTGCGGTGTATACAGGATATGGGTGGACACACTGTATATAGGTGCGGTGTATACAGGATATGGGTGAACACACTGTATATAGGTGCGGTGTATACAGGATATGGGTGGACACACTGTATATAGGTGCGGTGTATACAGGATATGGGTGGACACACTGTATATAGGTGCGGTGTATACAGGATATGGGTGGACACACTGTATATAGGTGCGGTGTATACAGGATATGGGTGGACACACTGTATATAGGTGCGGTGTATACAGGATATGGGTGGACACACTGTATATAGGTGTGGTGTATACAGGATATGGGTGGACACACAGTATATAGGTGTGGTGTATACAGGATATGAGTGGGCACACTGTATATAGGTGCAGTGTATACAGGATATGGGTGGACACACAGTATATAGGTGCGGTGTATACAGGATATGGGTGGACACACTGTATATAGGTGCGGTGTATACAGGATATGGGTGGACACACTGTATATAGGTGCGGTGTATACAGGATATGGGTGGACACACTGTATATAGGTGCGGTGTATACAGGATATGGGTGGACACACTGTATATAGATGCGGTGTATACAGGATATGGGTGGACGCACTGTATATAGGTGCGGTGTATACAGGATATGGGTGGACGCACTGTATATAGGTGTGGTGTATACAGGATATGGGTGGACACACTGTATATAGGTGCGGTGTATACAGGATATGGGTGGACACACTGTATATAGGTGCGGTGTATACAGGATATGGGTGGACACACTGTATATAGGTGCGGTGTATACAGGATATGGGTGGACACACCGTATATAGGTGCGGTGTATACAGGATATGGGTGGACGCACTGTATATAGGTGTGGTGTATACAGGATATGGGTGGACACACTGTATATAGGTGCGGTGTATACAGGATATGGGTGGACACACTGTATATAGGTGCGGTGGACAGGATATGGGTGGACACACTGTATAGTAGCCTATTATAGAAAATGTAGCAGAACTGAGCGGTGTGTAGAAGTTTTCAGTCCCTGTTTTTTGCGGTCCTGTTAGCGGCCTCCTCCTCCTCCTCCGCCGGCGCTGTCCTGTTAGCAGCCTCCTCCGCCGGCGGTGTCCTGTTAGCTGCCTCCTGCTCCTCCGCCGGCGGTGTCCTGTTAGCAGCCTCCTCCTCCTCCGCCGGCGGTGTCCTGTTAGCTGCCTCCTCCTCCTCTGTCGGCGGTGTCCTGTTAGCGGCCTCCTCCTCCTCCTCCGCCGGCGGTGTCCTGTTAGCTGCCTCCTTCTCTGTCGGCGGTGTCCTGTTAGCGGCCTCCTCTTCCTCCTCCTTTTCCGCAGGCGGTGTCCTGTTAGCGGCCTCCTCTTCCGCCGGCGGTGTCCTGTTAGCGGCCTCCTCCTCCGCCGGCGGTGTCCTGTTAGCGGCCTCCTCCTTTTCCGCCGGCAGTGTCCTGTTAGCAGCCTCCTCCTCCTCCGCCGGCGGTGTCCTGTTAGCGGCCTCCTCCTCCGCCAGCGGTGGTGTCCTGTTAGCGGCCTCCTCCACCGGCTGTGTCCTGTTAGCGGCCTCCTCCGCCGGCAGCTGTGTCCTGTTAGCGGCCTCCTCCGCCGGCAGCTGTGTCCTGTTAGCGGCCTCCTCCTCCGCCGGCGGTGTCCCCAGTTTGTCATCTCTCTCCCTGATTAAATCGCGGTCTCACATCTGCTTTATGCTAATCTTTCGGCCTCTCGCCAGAGGATGCAGAGTCCTTGAAAGCAAAAAAAAATCCGTTCTCGGCGATTTCTGAAATAACTATTGATGATTTTTTTATTTTTATGATAAACTGTTCTGATGACGAGACGTTTAAGACCGCCATCTTATTTAACGCCGCCTAATACTTTATGCATTTCTTGTCTCCGGAGAGCCGTTTATGCTGGAGCGGATATAACTCACACAGGAGTGTAATACGGGGGACTATATCATCTGAAGGAGGAGACGGAAGCGCTGAGACGGCAGAATATTCCCGGCTTTATATAGAGGAAAGCTGTGGAGATATCTATCTGTCAGGACGTCGGCAACGCCGCACTATAATGGCAAACGGATGGATTAGTGCCAATGGCGGCTACATCCACCGGTAGAAATATGTCACTTACCGGCAGCGGTAAATAAGTCCTGCAGGAGTCACCGGGGGTGCGGGATAAATATTCCGGATTACTGGATGTAGGGAATATTTGTCAAGGGAGGAATTTGGGTGAAGACTGCTAATGGAGTCTTCGTTTGGGATATGCAGAGACGGTGCCGTATTAGCTGTATGCCGATATATCAGTGTATCAGAAAATGAACACACAGACATGTTCTCCTTAAGCCAGCGTCATCAACTGAACTCTTATATTGCAAGACACCCAATTATACAATCTGCATTTCTAACCTTGAAGCTAGAAAAAGGGAGTAAGGAGTATTCAACTCCTTATTTTCTCCCAACATATCTTTGATCATTAAAACATTATTTCTGTGTAAACATTACTGATAAGACTTTTACTCATCATTAAAAGACTTCTATCGTTTGTACATCTGTTCACTCATTCTTGGTAACCCCTTCATGACTATACAGCTTTAAATTATACTATGGGTCCATGCGATGGCTACATAGACAGACAGATAATTATGCAACTACATCTACATTTTGATTATTTATATACACATATTTCTTCGGCGCTCCATTGGGAGACCCAGACGATTGACGATTGGGTGTATAGCTACTGCCTCCGGAGGCCACACAAAGCATTACACTAAAAAGTGTAAGGCCCCTCCCCTTCTGGCTATACACCCCCAGTGGGATCACTGGCTCACCAGTTTTCTGCTTTGTGCGAAGGAGGTCAGACATCCACGCATAGCTCCACTGTTTAGTCAGCAGTAGCTGCTGACTATGTCGGATGGAAGAAAAGAGGGCCCATATAGGGCCCCCAGCATGCTCCCTTCTCTCCCCACTTGTGGTTTGTAAGGTTGAGGTACCCATTGCGGGTACGGAGGCTGGAGCCCACATGCTGTTTTCCTTCCCCATCCCCCTGAGGGGCTCTGAGGAAGTGGGATCTTACCGGCCCACAAGCCCTGAGGCCGGGCTCCATCCACAGACCCAGTGAACCTGCTGTGCGCCGGGGACAGTAGCGCTGTACGCTGGGGTTTGGAGTCACAGCAGCTTAGCTGGGTGACGCTCTTTTACGGCGGCGGCGCTTATAAATTTAGTCCCCGGCTTTTGCGGCCTAGCTCCGCTTCGTTCCCGCCCCCTCCCTGTCAATCAGGGAAGGGGAGAGACGCTGTACGTTTACTCAGCGCCGAGGGCTGGAGCCTTATTTACATGCTCCAGCCCTCTCACTAGGCACAGTGGGACGCAGGTTTCCCGCTTTTAGTCTGGCACGCCCAGGGCCCGCCCCCCCCCTCCACAGGACGCCGGCAGCCATTCCTGCACGCAGTCTGGCTGGAGGACGGACACAGGCTCTGGGAGACCCAGACTAGGGATTTCTGGCGACCACACACCCGCGTTTAGCGGGCGGTAAGCAGCACTTTAGTGCTGGCCCCACTTAGTGCCACAGTGTGTATTGGTGTACTTTTTCCTGTACCAGATATATATATACTGCACTGTAAGGTCGCTTCTTGGCTGTATACCCTATATTGCTCTGGGGAGACAACAACATGTCATCCACAAAACGCAAGGGTGCCAAGGCACGGGCTGTATACACTGTTTGTACAGCATGTGGGGCTAATCTACCAGCAGGCTCCAACGACTCTCATTGTGTGCAATGTTCAGTCCCAGTGGCACTTCGTCAGCCAGAGCCTATGGTGGTGGTAGCCCAGGCAGAGACGCCTGTGAACCCTGCCCCGGTGACGGGGACAGAATTTGCAGCCTTTGCTGATAAAATGTCTGTGACTATGACAAAAATCCTGGAGACCTTGCAGTCCAGGCCAGTTGCTCAGACCATGGACACCGCTGTGCCTATGTTCCCCGGTCCCCCTCAGTTGGAACTAATCCGTACTTCAAGGGGGTCACCGGCATCACAGGCTGAGGGCTCTGACTCTGATGACAGTCCCAGCCCGCCTAAGCGAGCTCGCTGGGAGAGACCCTCCACGTCTTCACGCGGGTCAGGGTCTCAGCGAGAAGGGTCTCTATATGATGAGACAGAGGTGGGTGATCAGGAGTCTAGCCCTGACACCGCACTCAATTTGGATACCCCAGATGGTGACGCCATGGTAAATGACCTTATAGCGGCCATCAATAGGCTGTTGGATATTTCTCCCCCAGCCCCTTCAGCAGAGGAGGCAGCTGCTCAGCAGGAGAAGTTCCATTTCCTGTATCCCAAGCGTAAATTGAGTACTTTTCTGGACCACTCTGACTTCAGAGCGTCAATCCAGAAACACAATGCTTACCCGGACAAGCGTTTTTCCAAACGTCTTAAGGATACACGTTATCCCTTTCCCCCTGACGTGGTCAAACGCTGGACCCAGTGTCCAAAAGTGGACCCTCCAATCTCCAGGCTTGCAGCTAGATCCATAGTTGCAGTGGAGGATGGGGCTTCACTTAAAGATGCCAATGACAGACAGATGGACCTCTGGTTAAAATCTGTCTATGAAGCTATTGGCGCGTCGTTTGCTCCAGCATTCGCGGCCGTGTGGGCGCTCCAAGCTATTTCAGCTGGTTTGGCACAGGTGGACTCTTTCATACGTCCAGCAGTGCCGCAAGTGGCGTCCTTAACTACGCAAATGACTGCGTTTGCGACCTACGCTATTAATGCGGTACTGGACTCTACGAGCCGTACCGCAATGGCATCCGCCAACTCTGTAGTTTTGCGCAGAGCCTTGTGGTTAAAAGAATGGAAAGCAGATTCTGCTTCTAAAAAATGTTTAACCAGCTTGCCACTATCTGGAGACAGACTGTTTGGTGAGCAATTGGCGGAAATCATTAAACAGTCCAAGGGTAAGGACTCTTCCTTACCCCAGCCCAGATCAAACAAACCTCAACAGAGGAAGTGGCAGTCAAAGTTTCGGTCCTTTCGAGGCTCGGGCAAGCCCCAATTCTCCTCGTCCAAAGGGACTCAGAAAGAGCAAAGGAGCTCTGATTCCTGGCGGGCCCACTCACGCCCCAAGAAAGCAACCGGAGGTTCCGCTTCCAAGACGGCTGCCTCATGACTTTCGGCCGCCTCCCTCCGCATCCTCGGTCGGTGGCAGGCTCTCCCGCTTTTGCGACATTTGGCTGCCACAGGTCAAAGACCGGTGGGTAACAGACATTTTGTCTCACGGGTACAGGATAGAGTTCAGTTCTCGTCCTCCGCCTCGGTTCTTCAGAACTTCCCCACATCCCGACCGAGCAGATGCCCTTCTGCAGGCGGTGAATTCTCTAAGAGCAGAAGGAGTAGTGGTCCCTGTTCCTCTTCGGGAACAAGGACAAGGTTTTTACTCCAATCTCTTTGTGGTGCCAAAAAAGGACGGCTCATTCCGTCCTGTTCTGGACCTGAAACTGCTCAACAAGCATGTGAACGCCAGGCGGTTCCGGATGGAATCCCTCCGCTCAGTCATTGCCTCAATGTCTCAAGGAGATTTCCTAGCATCAATAGACATCAAAGATGCTTATCTCCACGTGCCGATTGCTACAGAGCACCAACGCTTTCTACGCTTCGTGATAGGAGACGACCATCTCCAGTTCGTAGCGCTGCCATTTGGTTTAGCGACAGCCCCACGGGTGTTCACCAAGGTCATGGCGGCAGTGGTAGCAGTCTTGCACTCTCAGGGACACTCTGTGATCCCTTACTTGGACGATCTACTTGTCAAGGCACCCTCTCAAGAGGCATGCCAACTCAGCCTGAATGTTGCACTGGAGACTCTCCAGACGTTCGGGTGGATCATCAACTTCTCAAAGTCAAATCTGTCACCGACCCAATCCCTGACGTATCTTGGCATGGAGTTTCATACTCTCTCAGCGATAGTGAAGCTTCCGCTGGACAAGCAGCGGTCACTACAGACTGGGGTGCAGGCTCTCCTTCAAAGTCAGTCGCACTCCTTAAGACGCCTCATGCACTTCCTCGGGAAGATGGTGGCGGCAATGGAGGCGGTTCCGTTTGCGCAGTTTCATCTGCGCCCACTTCAATGGGACATTCTCCGCCAATGGGACGGGAAGTCTACATCCCTGGACAGGAAAGTCTCCCTTTCCCAGACAGCCAAAGACTCTCTGCAGTGGTGGCTTCTTCCCACCTCATTATCACAGGGAAGATCCTTCCTACCGCCGTCCTGGGCGGTGGTCACGACGGACGCGAGTCTGTCAGGGTGGGGAGCAGTTTTTCTCCACCACAGGGCTCAGGGTACGTGGACTCAGCAGGAGTCCACCCTTCAGATCAATGTTCTGGAGATCAGAGCAGTGTATCTTGCCCTACTAGCCTTCCAGCAGTGGCTGGAAGGAAGGCAGATCCGAATTCAGTCGGACAACTCCACAGCGGTGGCATACATCAACCACCAAGGGGGGACACGCAGTCGGCAAGCCTTCCAGGAAGTCCGGCGGATTCTGATGTGGGTGGAAGCCACGGCCTCCACCATATCCGCGGTTCACATCCCCGGCGTGGAAAACTGGGAAGCAGACTTCCTCAGTCGCCAGGGCATGGACGCAGGGGAATGGTCCCTTCACCCGGACGTGTTTCAGGAAATCTGTCGCCGCTGGGGAAGGCCGGACGTCGACCTAATGGCGTCTCGGCACAACAACAAGGTCCCAACCTTCATGGCACGGTCTCGCGATCACAGAGCTCTGGCGGCAGACGCCTTAGTGCAAGATTGGTCGCAGTTCCGGCTCCCTTATGTGTTTCCACCTCTGGCACTCTTGCCCAGAGTGCTACGCAAGATCAGATCCGACTGCAGCCGCGTCATACTCGTCGCCCCAGACTGGCCAAGGAGGGCGTGGTATCCGGATCTGTGGCATCTCACGGTCGGCCACCCGTGGGCACTACCAGACCGACCAGACTTACTGTCCCAAGGGCCGTTTTTCCATCGGAATTCTGCGGCCCTGAACCTGACTGTGTGGCCATTGAGTCCTGGATCCTAGCGTCTTCAGGATTGTCCCAAGGGGTCGTTGCCACCATGAGAGAGGCTAGGAAGCCCACGTCCGCTAAGATCTACCACAGAACGTGGAGGATATTCTTATCCTGGTGCTCTGCTCAGGGAGTGTCTCCCTGGCCATTTGCATTGCCTACCTTTCTGTCTTTCCTGCAATCTGGGTTAGAAAAAGGTCTGTCGCTCGGCTCCCTTAAAGGGCAAGTCTCGGCGCTATCCGTCTTTTTTCAGAAGCGTCTAGCACGTCTTTCTAAGGTGCGCACGTTCCTGCAGGGGGTTTGTCATATCGTACCCCCGTACAAGCGACCGTTAGATCCATGGGATCTGAACAAGGTGCTAGTTGCCCTCCAGAAGCCGCCCTTCGAGCCTCTGAGGGAGGTTTCACTTTCTAGACTATCACAGAAAGTGGCTTTCCTGGTAGCGATCACATCTCTTCGGAGAGTGTCTGAGCTAGCAGCGCTGTCATCCAAGGCTCCCTTCCTGGTCTTCCACCAGGACAAGGTAGTGCTGCGCCCTATTCAGGAGTTTCTCCCGAAGGTGGTATCCTCTTTTCATCTTAATCAGGATATCTCTTTGCCTTCGTTTTGTCCTCATGCAGTTCATCGGTATGAGAAGGATTTACATTTGTTAGATCTGGTGAGAGCACTCAGAATCTACATTTCCCGCACGGCGCCCCTGCGCCGTTCGGATGCACTCTTTGTCCTTGTCGCTGGTAAGCGCAAGGGGTCGCAGGCTTCTAAGGCCACCCTGGCTCGATGGATCAAAGAACCAATTCTTGAAGCCTACCGTTCTGCTGGGCTTCCGGTTCCATCAGGGCTGAAGGCCCATTCTACCAGAGCCGTGGGTGCGTCCTGGGCATTGCGTCACCAGGCTACGGCTCAACAGGTGTGCCAGGCAGCTACCTGGTCGAGTCTGCACACTTTCACCAAACATTATCAGGTGCATACCTATGCTTCGGCGGACGCCAGCCTAGGTAGAAGAGTCCTGCAGGCGGCAGTTGCCTCCCCGTAGGGGAGGGCTGTCTTCGCAGCTCTAACTTGAGGTATTCTTTACCCACCCAGGGACAGCTTTTGGACGTCCCAATCGTCTGGGTCTCCCAATGGAGCGCCGAAGAAGAAGGGAATTTTGTTACTTACCGTAAATTCCTTTTCTTCTAGCTCCTATTGGGAGACCCAGCACCCGCCCTGTTGTCCTTCGGGATTTTTGGTTGTTTTTCGGGTACACATGTTGTTCATGTTGAATGGTTTTCAGTTCTCCGACGTTACTTCGGAGTGAATTTGTTTAAACCAGTTATTGGCTTTCCTCCTTCTTGCTTTTGCACTAAAACTGGTGAGCCAGTGATCCCACTGGGGGTGTATAGCCAGAAGGGGAGGGGCCTTACACTTTTTAGTGTAATGCTTTGTGTGGCCTCCGGAGGCAGTAGCTATACACCCAATCGTCAATCGTCTGGGTCTCCCAATAGGAGCTAGAAGAAAAGGAATTTACGGTAAGTAACAAAATTCCCTTCTTCTTTGTCGCTCCATTGGGAGACCCAGACAATTGGGTGTATAGGCTATGCCTCCGGAGGCCGCACAAAGTATTACACTAAAAGTGTAAAGCCCCTCCCCTTCTGCCTATACACCCCCCGTGCTCCCACGGGCTCCTCAGTTTTTTTGCTTTGTGCGAAGGAGGCAGACATGCACGCACAGCTCCATAGATTGGTCAGCAGCAGCTGCTGACTATGTCGGATGGAAGAAAAGTGGGCCCATATAGGGCCCCCAGCATGCTCCCTTCTCACCCCACTCTTGTCGGCGGTGTTGTTAAGGTTGAGGTATCCATTGCGGGTACGGAGGCTGGAGCCCACATGCTGTTTTCCTTCCCCATCCCCCTTAGGGCTCTGGGTGAAGTGGGATCCTAATCGGTCTCCAGGCACTGAGACCGTGCTTCATCCACAACTCCTGGGAGCCTGCTGGATAGGAGCCGGGTATCGTTCAGGGACATGGCCCTGCTACTTGGAGGTACTCTGTGTCCCCGTGGGGACCGAGCACAGCAACACTCCAGCATTGCTGGGTGTGCTAGTGCACCGGGGACCGCGGCGCTGACCGGGTTAAATGTGCCATTACACACTCAGCGTCGCTGAGTGTGTTTATGTAGGGGGACTACCGCGCTGACCGCCGCCGCCATGTTTAACACTGAGGCGCGGCTGGGACTTGTAGTGCGCCGGGGACTTCCGCGCGGCCGCGCTTTTACGGCGGCCACGCTTATTACTCGAGTCCCCGGCTTTTGCGGCCTAGTCTTTCTTCCTCCCGCCCACAGCCCTGACAAGCAGGGGAAGGGCGGGACGCTGTACAGACGAGCAGCAATGAGGGCTGGAGAATGCTTTGCATACTCCACCCCCCTCACTGTGCACTGTGGGGCACCAGTTCCCGCACTTTCTGGGTCACGCCCACGGCTCCCTCCTCTCCTCAGGACGCCGGCAGCCATTCCTGTCAGCTCCTCGGACGCTGCAGAGGGGGACAAATTCTGGGAGACCCAGGCAGGGATTCTGGTGGCCTCACAACCGCTTTAAGCGGGTGGTAAGCAGCACCTGTGGTGCTAGCCCCATTGTGCAGAGGTGTAATTATATGTTTATGGTATATACTTTACACTGTATAGTGCACAGTTGTTTTCTGGCTATATACTCTATTGTGTTGCTCAGGGAAGACAATAGCATGGCGCCCACAAAAGGCAGGGGTGCCAAAACACAGGCTTACTATGCTGCCTGCGCCGCATGTACGACGCCGCTACCGGCAGGTTCCACTGACCCTCATTGTGTGCACTGCTCGGCCCCTACTGCACTTGCTCAGCCGGAGCCTCTGCTAAGAGGGGCCCAGGGGGAGCCACCTGCTGACACTCTCCAGGTGACAGGGACGGAGTTTGCAGTCTTTACAGATAAACTCTCGGAAACTATGGCTAAGATACTAGAAGCCTTGCAGTCCAGACCGGTATCTCAGCACAGGGACTCTGTTGACTCATTGTTCCCTGGCCCCCCTCAGTTGGACCAACAATGTCCCCCCGGGGTATCTCATAGATCCCAGGCTGGGGGCTCTGACACGGACCCCAGCCCCAGACCGATTAAGCGAGCTCGCTTGGAAATTCCCTCGACATCATCATGCTGTTCAGGGTCTCAGCGAGGGGAATCTCTGGTTGATGACGCGGAGGTAGCTGATCAGGATTCTGATCCTGAGGCCGCTCTCAATCTTGATACTCCGGACGGGGACGCAATAGTGAACGATCTTATTGCGTCCATCAATAAAATGTTGGATATTTCTCCCTCAGCTCCTCCGGTGGAGGAGTCAGCTTCTCAGCAGGAGAAATTCCGTTTCAGGTTTCCCAAGCGTACACCGAGTATGTTTCTGGACCACTCTGATTTCAGAGAGGCAGTCCAGAATCACCATGATTGTCCAGATAAGCGTTTTTCTAAGCGCCTTAAGGATACACGTTATCCCTTTCCCCCTGACGTGGTCAAAGGTTGGACTCAGTGTCCCAAGGTGGATCCTCCAATCTCCAGACTGGCGGCTAGATCCATACTTGCAGTTGAAGATGGGGCTTCACTCAAAGATGCCACTGACAGGCAGATGGAGCTCTGGTTGAAATCCATCTATGAAGCTATCGGCGCTTCTTTTGCCCCAGCATTCGCAGCCGTATGGGCGCTACAAGCTATATCAGCAGGTCAAGCGCAAATTGACGCAGCCACACGCACTTCTGCGCCGCAGGTGGCGTCCATAACCGCTCAGACGTCAGCAATGGCGTCTTACGCTATTAATGCTGTCCTGGACTCTGCGAGCCATACGGCGGTTGCATCCGCCAATTCGGTGGTACTCCGCAGGGCCTTGTGGCTACGGGAATGGAAGGCAGATTCTGCTTCCAAAAAGCGCTTAACTAGTTTGCCAATTTCTGGCGACCGATTGTTTGGCGAGCGTTTTGGATGAAATCATCAAACAATCCAAGGGAAAGGATACATCCTTACCCCAGCCCAAACCGAACATACCCCAACAGAGGAGGGGGCAGTCGAGGTTTCGGTCCTTTCGGGGCGCGGGCAGGTCCCAATTCTCCTCGTCCAAAAGGCCTCAGAAAGATCAAAGGAACTCTGATTCATGGCGGTCTAAGTCACGTCCAAAAAAGACCACAGGAGGTGCCGCTACCAAAGCGGCTTCCTCATGACTTTCGGCCTCCGCAATCTGCATCCTCGGTCGGTGGCAGGCTCTCCCGCTTTTGCGACACCTGGCTGCCACGGGTAAAAGACCGCTGGGTGAGAGACATTCTGTCTCACGGTTACAAGATAGAGTTCACCTCTCGTCCCCCGACTCGATTCTTCAGGTCATCCCCGCCTCCCGAGCGAGCCGAGGCTCTTCTGCAGGCGCTGGGCACTCTGAAGGCAGAAGGAGTGGTGGTCCCTGTTCCTCTTCAGCAACAGGGTCACGGTTTTTACTCCAACCTGTTTGTGGTCCCAAAGAAGGACGGGTCTTTCCGTCCTGTCCTGGACCTGAAACTGCTCAACAAACACGTAAAGACCAGGCGGTTCCGGATGGAATCCCTCCGCTCCGTCATCGCCTCAATGTCCCAGGGAGATTTCCTTGCATCGATCGATATCAAAGATGCGTATCTCCACGTACCGATTGCTCCAGAGCACCAGCGCTTCTTGCGCTTCGCCATAGGAGACGAACACCTGCAGTTCGTGGCACTGCCGTTCGGCCTAGCAACAGCCCCACGGGTTTTCACCAAGGTTATGGCTACTGTAGTAGCGGTCCTCCACTCTCAGGGTCACTCGGTGATCCCTTACTTGGACGATCTCCTGATCAAGGCACCCTCTCAAGAGGCATGCCAACACAGCCTCGACGCTACTCTGGAGACTCTCCAGAGTTTCGGGTGGATCATCAATTTTCCAAAGTCAAATCTGACACCGGCCCAATCGCTGACATATCTTGGCATGGAGTTTCATACCCTCTCAGCGATAGTGAAGCTTCCACTGATCAAGCAGCAGTCGCTACAGAAGGGGGTACAATCTCTCCTTCAAGGTCAGGCACACCCCTTGAGGCGCCTCATGCACTTCCTGGGGAAGATGGTGGCAGCAATGGAGGCAGTCCCTTTCGCGCAGTTTCACCTGCGTCCTCTTCAATGGGACATCCTTCGCAAATGGGACAGGAAGCCGACGTCCCTCGACAGGAACGTCTCTCTCTCTCAGGCGACAAAAGCTTCCCTTCGGTGGTGGCTTCTTCCCACTTCATTATCGAAGGGGAAATCCTTCCTACCCCCATCCTGGGAGGTGGTCACGACGGACGCGAGTCTGTCAGGGTGGGGAGCGGTTTTTCTCCACCACAGGGCTCAGGGTACGTGGACCCAGCAAGAGTCCTCGCTTCATATCAATGTTCTGGAAATACGGGCAGTGTACCTTGCCCTGAAAGCGTTCCAGCAGTGGCTGGAAGGCAAGCAGATCCGAATTCAGTCGGACAATTCCACAGCGGTGGCATACATCAACCACCAAGGCGGCACACGCAGTCGGCAAGCCTTCCAGGAAGTCCGGCGGATCTTGATGTGGGTGGAAGCCACGGCCTCCACCATCTCTGCAGTTCACATCCCGGGCGTGGAAAACTGGGAAGCAGATTATCTCAGTCGCCAGGGCATGGACGCAGGGGAATGGTCCCTTCACCCGGACGTGTTTCAGGAGATCTGTTGCCGCTGGGGGGTGCCGGACGTCGACCTCATGGCGTCCCGGCACAACAACAAGGTACCGACGTTCATGGCACGGTCTCAAGATCCCAGAGCTATGGCGGCAGACGCCTTAGTTCAGGATTGGTCGCAGTTTCAGCTCCCTTATGTGTTTCCTCCGCTGGCACTGTTGCCCAGAGTGTTACGCAAGATCAGGGCCGACTGCCGCCGCGTCATCCTCGTCGCTCCAGACTGGCCGAGGAGGTCGTGGTACCCGGATCTGTGGCATCTCACGGTCGGCCAACCGTGGGCACTACCAGACCGACCAGACTTGCTGTCTCAAGGGCCGTTTTTCCATCTGAATTCTGCGGCCCTCAACCTGACTGTGTGGCCATTGAGTCCTGGATCCTAGCGTCTTCAGGATTATCTCAAGACGTCATTGCCACTATGAGACAGGCTAGGAAACCAACGTCCGCCAAGAGCTACCACAGGACGTGGAAAATTTTCCTGTCGTGGTGCTCTGCTCAGGGTTTTTCTCCCTGGCCTTTTGCCTTGCCCACTTTTCTGTCCTTCCTTCAATCTGGACTTGAAAAGGGTTTGTCGCTCGGCTCCCTTAAAGGGCAAGTCTCAGCGCTCTCTGTTTTTTTCCAGAAGCGCCTAGCCAGACTTCCACAGGTACGCACGTTCCTGCAGGCGGTTTGCCACATAGTCCCTCCTTACAAGCGGCCGTTAGAACCCTGGGATCTGAACAGGGTGCTGGTGGCTCTTCAGAAACCACCATTCGAGCCAATGAGGGATATTTCTCTCTCACGCCTTTCGCAGAAAGTGGTCTTCCTAGTAGCATCACCTCTCTTCGGAGAGTGTCTGAGCTAGCAGCGTTGTCGTGCAAAGCCCCTTTCCTGGTGTTTCACCAGGACAAGGTGGTTCTGCGTCCGGTTCCGGAATTTCTCCCCAAGGTGGTATCCCCTTTTCATCTCAATCAGGATATCTCCTTACCCTCTTTTTGTCCTCATCCAGTTCACCAATGTGAAAAGGATTTGCACTTGTTAGATCTGGTGAGAGCACTCAGACTCTACATTTCTCGTACGGCGCCCCTGCGTCGCTCGGATGCACTCTTTGTCCTTGTCGCTGGCCAGCGTAAAGGGTCACAGGCTTCCAAATCAACCCTGGCTCGGTGGATCAAGGAGCCAATTCTCGAAGCTTACCGTTCTGCTGGGCTTCCGGTTCCCGCAGGGCTGAAGGCCCATTCTACCAGAGCCGTGGGCGCGTCCTGGGCTTTGAGGCACCAGGCTACGGCTCAGCAGGTGTGTCAGGCGGCTACCTGGTCGAGCCTGCACACTTTCACGAAACACTATCAGGTGCATACCTATGCTTCGGCGGATGCCAGCCTAGGTAGACGAGTCCTTCAGGCGGCGGTTGCCCACCTGTAGGAAAGGGCCCGTTTTACGGCTCCATTACAAGGTATTATTTTACCCACCCAGGGACTGCTTTTGGACGTCCCAATTGTCTGGGTCTCCCAATGGAGCGACAAAGAAGAAGGGAATTTTGTTTACTTACCGTAAATTCCTTTTCTTCTAGCTCCAATTGGGAGACCCAGCGCCCGCCCCTGTTTTTTGTGTGTACACATGTTGTTCATGTTGAATGGTTTCAGTTCTCCGATATTCCTTCGGATTGAATTTACTTTAAACCAGTTTATAATTTTTTCCTCCTTCTTGCTTTTGCACCAAAACTAAGGAGCCCGTGGGAGCACGGGGGGTGTATAGGCAGAAGGGGAGGGGCTTTACACTTTTAGTGTAATACTTTGTGCGGCCTCCGGAGGCATAGCCTATACACCCCAATTGTCTGGGTCTCCCAATTGGAGCAAGAAGAAAAGGAATTTACGATAAGTAAACAAAATTCCCTTCATTCTTATTACATTTGAACAAACAAGCTATAGCCCAGGCTACCTTCACAGATTTACTAGTAAAGAACGCGATA